>NC_091117.1:101500000-101562500 GCF_040183065.1 Periplaneta americana
CAATAATTTCACAGTTTATCATATTTTTATGTATTATTAATGGTCCGGAACTTATATTTGTGATATTTGTAGCTAGAAACTTAATAGCCTGCTAGCTTGAGTTGCCACAGTAATGGCGTTGTGCGCAACGTTCTATTTGACCTGTCCCGGACGGTCTGCGCAGCCACTGGTGTAGGGCCTTGGTTTTACCCATCTCTAGAACTAATTATTAGATAATCGCGCCGAGGCACGACCCCGTGGACGAAAGTAACATTTTAGTAATTTTTGGTTTCGAATCACCTTGATTAATATTATTTAGGAAGTCGTGATAGCTTCTGCTGTGGAATTTTGTTACTTCTTCCATTGTATTATTGTATTGTACAGAAGGAAACGAAAATGAATGGCTAGAAAATGAATTTGACTACTATTAGACGTAGTGGAGAAAAGTAAAAAGAAAATATTATCAAATGGCAGATGAATTATTCATGTTTCGCATATATAGAGAGCAATGAAAGGCTGCTAAAAGAAGTTTCCTTTCAATAAATAATGGATTACAAACTGGAACTGGTTTCTTTTTCAGATTTTAAATTTCAGTCTCCTTACGACGATATCGTTGAGGTTAGGGTTAATTTTAAAAATATGTTTTAATACAAAATAATGTAAATCTTAGGCATGATATAAATTACATAAGTTATAAAATCTCTTTCCAAAATAATATAAATAGTAATGATATAAATTGTATCAGTTTACATTATAAAACATATAACAATTTTAACAAAAAAATACCATATTAAGCTGCAAGAAACAACAAAAATAGAAAAAAGAAACAATGAACAAACATCAAAAGAAGGTATGAACTTTAGATGTTGTTCAGGAGGGAAACAAACATGTGCGTATGTACATAGAGAAAATTGTTTCCTCTATGGTAATTCAGCTGTTGATCAGACGGGACCAACGAGCTAGAAGTAGAATATCAAAGAGTTTGTAATATATAACTAGAGACACCAACGGCGCTAGTTTCGCGTACAAAATTGAACCGCTCTTCGGCCGCCATTAAAGGGAGTTGATGCTTCCCCGGGAGTGCGAGCAGTTCATGCTTATTGAGGAGTACGAATAAATGTAAGTACACTTGAAGGGAAATAATAAGAAAATGGTGAAATACTGCGCCGCAAATATTTTTTCCAACATAGCTACTATTGTAGGATGCCCAGGAAAGCATGAATATCATAATATTTGGAAGAATGTTCCAAATGCAGTTCCTCCTTTGAATGTGTTTACAGAATGTCGGAATATTTCTTGGATAAAGTTTTTCCAGAAACACATTAATCAGGTTTATAAGGTTGATTTCAACAATGTATGTAAGGGTTATGTGCCATCACATTACAGTGGATTATAATAGCAGAGTGCATAAGAAAATCCGCAGACTATATCTGTCTAAAACTGTTTTGTTTCACAATAAATGAATTAATCATGTAATTTCCCTTCTGTACAGCATGTACTTCTATTTTTTGGTTGTATTAAATGCAAAGAAATTAGTGAAAATATAGCTGATGGCCTAGCTAGGCCTATTATTACCACTGCTACTATGTCTACTATGACCACTACTACTAGGCCTATTATTACCACTAGTCTACTACTAGGTCTATTATTAGCACTACCACTGACTAGGTCTCACTACTATTAGGCCTACTAATACCACCAAAACTAGGCCTATTATTACCATTACTACTAGGCCTACTATTACCACAAAAACTAAGCCTACAACTACCACTAATACTAGGCCTACTATTACCACTACTACTAGGCCTATTATTACCACTACTACTAGGCCTACTACTACCACAAAACTAGGCCTACTACCACTAATACTAGGCCTACTATTACCACTACTACTAGGTCTATTATTACCACTACTACTAGGCCTACTATTGTCACAAAAACTAGACCTACTACTATAACCTGTTATTTGTCTATGACTATCACTACTACTACACCTACTATTGCCACTACTACTAAGCCTACTATTACCACTACTAATAGGCCTACTATTACCACTACTACTACGCCTACTATTACCACTACTACTAGACCTATTATTACCACTACTACTAGGTCTACTATTACCACTACTACTAGGCCTACTATTGCCACTACTACTAGGCCTACTATTGCCACTACTATTTTAGGCCTACTATTGCCACAAAACTAGACCTACTACTATCACTACTACTACACCTACTATTACCACTACTACTAGGCCTACTATTACCACTACTATTAGGCCTACTATTACCACTACTAATAGGCCTACTATTACCACTACTACTACACCTACTATTACCACTACTACTACGCCTACTATTACCACTACTACTAGGCCTATTATTATCACTACTACTAGGTCTATTATTACTGCTACTGCTAAACTTATTATTACCACTACTACTAGGCCTACTATTACCACTACTACTAGGGCTACTATTACCACTACTACTAGGCCTACTAATACTACCAAAACTAGGCCTCCTATTACCATTATTACTAGGTCTATTACCACTACTACAAGGCCTATTATTACCACTACTACTAGGTCTATTATTACCACTACTACAAGGCCTACTATTACCACTACTACTAGGCCTACTATTACCACTACTCCTAGGCCTACTATTACCACTACTACTAGGCCTATTATTATCACTACTACTAGGTCTATTATTACTGCTACTGCTAAACTTATTATTACCACTACTACTAGGCCTACTATTACCACTACTACTAGGGCTACTATTACCACTACTACTAGGCCTACTAATACTACCAAAACTAGGCCTCCTATTACCATTATTACTAGGTCTATTACCACTACTACAAGGCCTATTATTACCACTACTACTAGGTCTATTATTACCACTACTACAAGGCCTACTATTACCACTACTACTAGGCCTACTATTACCACTACTCCTAGGCCTACTATTACCGCTACTAATTGTATTAAAATGTCTGTACTGACCTCTAACTTGATGGTAATCAATTACATAATGAATAGATTGTTTTATGATAAAATTTATTCTCATTATATTTTAAATCAGTTTCCAGAATTTTTACGATCTCATATTTCACCATTAAATATGTTCTAAGCACCATATACCTTCCTATTCCTTTGCATGAAAGGACTGAAATATAGATTATTTAAATATTACAGTAAATATCCATTATTATGTCCTTAAAACAATACTAGTAATTCTGAAAATTAATATTGACATTGCCATTGTTCAATATTTCACATACTTATCCCGAGTGTATATGGTGATTAAATGTATTGTTTAGAATATCGCCAAAGATGAATCATTATAATACTTTAATAAATATAGCGCTCCTCTGCCATTCATGTTTATTTCATCACGACTCATCCTTTGTAAAAGATGTTTAAAACAGTGTCTATCACAAGGCTACATCAATGTATTGTGGTACTGTTTTCGAATTTCGCGCCGCAAACACTCCCTTTAATGGCGGATGCTAGCCGATTCAATTTGTGATATTTTTCTTACCTGCCACTCATGGGTATGTGTCCCTAGTAAGTATTACAAACTCTTTGTAGAATATAGAGTGGCAATCGCGCCGCCATCTTTGAAACATTTGAACCTAAGTCCGCCATATTTTAACTGGTCAACAAGTGGGCGTAGTTCCTATAGGATAATACGGAAAGTGACTGTATAGAACATGTTCCATCTTATGAATGTTATTTTAGCCTATGTCGCATGAAACCGTATATTCCATTATACTAATATTTCTTTATTTTAAGAGCAGTCAGGAAACCCATGCAGCAACAGTTTATTCCATACAGCTTACGTTAACATCAAAGCTTAAAGATATGGATACAAGTGTGCATGGTTCCTATAGGATGAAGTTGTAAGGTCTGTTTAGAATGTTGCGTCTTGTGAATTATAAAACCCAAGCAAAATTTTATTCTATAGGCCTACGTCTTAAATTGACATTGAAGCTTTAAGATGTGGAACAAGTACAGAAGTGGGCGTGGTTCCTATAGGATGAGACTATAAGTAACTCTAACGTCATTGGATGAGACGGATAGTTGCATTTTGTGAATCTTATTTTATATCGCAATAACGCGTATATCACATTTTTACTAACACTTCTTTATTTTTAATAGTCCTTAGTAAACAGTTGCAACAACATTTTATTCCATATAGGCCTATCTTAGCTAATTGGAGTTGACATGTTTCTTTTTTTTTTTTTTTCGAGTGCAGTGAATCGTCGATATAGTGAAACGTAAGTAATGAGCATATTAAAATGTCTAAATACACATTTTTTAAAATAAATGAGTAATTTTGGCATTATGAAAATGCAGGCGAGATCAAACACGCTTTCAGGGTAAGATACGTAAGCTTCAGTTTCGTCGGACAGAAATAGGCTACTTGAAGTCGTATTCATGCCAGTATGTTATATAGACCTGAATTCTGGCGGCGTTCTACTGAATTTTCCTATGCCACAGAAGACAATTTTTTTTTAATGAGCAGTGGGTGATTAAGTACCAGGTCCTTTACTTAGGACCCTTGCCTTATAAAGAATCTAAAGGGTGGCATATGGTTAGTTGGATAATGATTATTGTTGCTTAACTAATGTCTACTACCAGCAGACAAGTCAGATGGACAGTGTTGGTTTGATATTAAGGTGTAAGGAAAGTGTTTGAGAAAATCATTAGGGATGGAAATTGCTATTGAGCTAGATTATTTGAGTATTCTACAATGGATTGGGATGAGTAAGTAGTGAGGATAGGAAATTTTGACGTATCAGGTTGATATATTCTGTGAATTTCATTATACCTAGTATTTCGAATAGTTGGGTGTTGCGAATGCGGTAATCCGCTCCTGTTATTGTTCTGCAGATTGCCCTTTCGAGTCCATCTAGGCGTTGAAGGTGACGCGGATGTTCTTGGGACCATATCTCGCAACAGCACAAGATATATGAACGGAGTAGAGTAGTATATAGTACAGTCTTGATCTTGAGTGAAGTGGAGGTGTTGAACAACGGGTAAAGCGCGATGAATCTCTGGAAGACTCTGACGCGGACGGATGTGTTGTGTTGTCGGTATGTATGTCGTTTGTCCAAAATTACCCCAAGGTACTTCGTTGTTGTGACAAATGGTATATCTTGTTCTTGAATGGAAAGAGAGTCAGTTCGATGTGGAAAGCGTTTGGTAAAAACTACACCCTGAGATTTGCTTCCGTTTATTTTAAGGTGCTACTTTGTTGACCATTGAGTAATAGAATCCAGAGCTTCCTGTAGTTGGAGACATCCAAAATGAAGGTTGACGTGCTGTGAGTAGATGACAGTGTCATCTGCGTATAGCCCTTGCTGACACTTGGGATGTGTAGGTATATCTTGAACATAAACACTAAAAAGAGAGGGACTTAAAACTGCACCCTGAGGCACTCCTGCTTTGATGGGGTGAAGATTTGAAATAAGTGGGCGATCCCGTACTTTAAAGGTTCCGTTATTTAGATAACTGTGAATTAATTTAATGTAGGGGGACGGGATATGTATGCTATCGAGTTTGTATAACAAACCGTCGTGCCATACAGTGTCAAAGGCTTGTTCTATGTCCAGAAATGCTGCTATCGTGTGCTGTTTACGCTGGAAACCATTTTGGATATGTGAAGTGAGTCTGTGAATAGCTTCTCTGGTACTATGATGAGGCTTAAATCCGAATTGTGTATGATGGATTTTGTTAGGGTTGTTTATATATCTTTGAATTCGTGCTAGTATCAGTCGTTCATAAATTTTTCCAAAAAAAATCAAAAGACTAATCGGTTTATAGTTTGTTGATACAGTCTGATCTTTTCCTGGTTTCGATATGCGCCACTTTCCATGCTGGAGGGAATAGTTGTGTTATAGAGAGGAGTTGTATATTTTTGTTAGATGAGTAATGTCCCGTTTAGGTAAATGCTTCAACATATCTGGAGAGATTCTGTCTGGACCTGGTATCTTGTTTAGATGCAGTTTATTGATGACAGTTTTGATTTCTTGAGGATGAGCATATGGAATAGTATCCCTTGTAGGTCGATGTAGTGTTTCTTGTACTTGTTGATGTATTCTTGTTGAGAAGTGCTGAATTGATGGGTGGGAATGTGGACAAAATTTTTTTCGAAGGATTTGGCAAGTACGTTGAGTTTCTGTTGGGAATCATAGATGAAATTATTTGTAGAATCCTGGATGGGTTTTTTTTTTTTTTTTTTTTAAGACGTGATTTTACCTAATATACGTTTCGTGAAGGACCAGAAATGTCTGGATGTTGGTTGTAACTGTTGTATAATGTCTTCAAAACGTTTTTCTTTGCACATTTGGAATTTCCTACGTAGTCCTCGTTGGTATCTGCAAAATGCTGTTTTTCCTTGTGGTTCTCCATACTGTTGCCATCGTTTCCGAGCTTTTGTTTTGGCATTTAATAAAAATTCTAGTTCTTGATTTGGGGTGTCATTTGTACTTACTGGAGTTGATGTAGATGATACTTCTAAAATGTATTGGCTATAGTTGTAGAGAACATATTTATTCCCATATCTATTTCGTCAGGTGTTAATGTTGGGATATCTCCTGGTAGTGCGTTATGTAGCCGTTTAGTGTATTCATTCCAGTTAGTGACTCGTGATGTTTGTTTGTGAGGTGAATGCAACAGTAGAGATACCATGAAAGTAAATAAAACCGGAATGTGATCAGAATCTAGGGCGTGGATACAGAATTGTTCAAGTGGTATGTGTTTTGATTTCTGGAGACAAATACCTAGCACGTCAGTTTCTTGGGCTGCAATCCATGGATATCTTGTAGGTTGTCGTGGTCCATTGATGGCGTAGTGGAATTGTGTGGAATGTTGTAGTAGAATTTCTCCTTTTATTGTAGTAATCCTTGAATTCCAGGCTCGATGTTTCGCATTTAGATCACCGCAGACTATAAAATGTTGATGGTGAGGTATCAGTGATGTACTGTCGTTTTAATTTAAGTGGGTATAGGGCGGATAGTATACGGAAGCAATCAGAGTTTCAGTGTTATCGAGTAGTATGAACACACCAGTGGCCTCTAGTGTTTGAAATATGGGCAGCGTTGCTACTCTGTACTGAATTGTGCGTTTGATGAGGATGGCCGTACCACCACCTGGACGTTGATCTC
Source organism: Periplaneta americana (assembly GCF_040183065.1). NCBI lineage: Eukaryota > Metazoa > Arthropoda > Insecta > Blattodea > Blattidae > Periplaneta > Periplaneta americana. Next base: position 101,507,165 of record NC_091117.1, read on the forward strand.
TGTCTGTTCGTATGACATTGCAGTTTCTGATTTGGATCTTTGTTGAGAGTTAGAGATGAGTATCTGTAATACAGGCCAAGTCCACGCTGTAGTTGTGGAGTAGTGTTTGCAGTTCTAATGTCTGGCGAATTATGCCTTTGGCATTAAAATTCAAGACTTTGAGGTTACGACGTAATACTGATAATCTAGGGATGTTCATTTGTATTGGTAATTAGATTTGTTATACCTTCTATGAACGTTATTAGTTTAGACAGAGGATGGGAGGTGGACTGTATTTTATGAAGAGTGGATCGGATGATTCGAAGGCAATTAAAAATACTAAAGGAACGAAGCAGGTGTAGAATGTCTCTAAAATATTCAGCAGGAGAGTCGGGAGGAAGAGTGGTGTTTGTAGAATGACTAAATGTTGTTTCAAAAGCCTGCGGCTGCGCTGATTGCGAAAGCTGTGGAAAATCAGAGGAAGTCCAAGCCGGTTGTTGAGTTCGATTTTCAAGACGAAACTTTTGAGTGTTGCGTAATCTTTCTCGCAAAGCATTTTTGCGTTCTAATTGGACTGGACATTGTCCATAACTGGCTGTGTGTGCTCCGTTAGAATTTTCACATCTGGGTGTGTGAGCTGGTCCCTTAATAGGACAATCGGAGAATAAATGCTCTTGACTGCATTTAACGCAGCGAAGTTGTAAGTTGCATCGACGAGAGCTATGTCCAAATCCTTGACATTTGTGGCATTGAATTATATGAGGACTTGTTCTCTAGCTTTCGATTTTAATGATGTGATTGTTAATGTCTCGTAATTGATAAATTGTTCTCGAGTGTTCAGTGTTGGGTAGTGTAACAACCCATAGTGGTATAGGTTATCTCATAGGTGCACCTTCACTGTCATTACAAGATACTGTCATCTGACGGATATATTCTACATTGAAGTTGAGAAGTTCGAGTTCAGTTTTTATTATGTCTGATTCAATGAAAGTTGGAAGTCCCTTCAGTACAACTTGTAAAAGTTTAGTTTCTCTTGGTTCATGTGAGTAGAATTTAAGTTTTTCAGTCTAGAAAATGTTGTATAGTATATCATAGTTCTTACGACAAGCAGTGTGGTATTTGATCCCTTCAGAAGAGTAGCTGATTTTCATTGGTTGAGTGAGGAGTGATTGCAGCTTTTTATTGTTACCGAAAAAATTGTCGGGTGGAATGTTTGTAATTACGATTGATGGCATTCTTGTTTGTTTGAGATGAGTAGTGGGTTTGTTTGTATTTTGGTTAGTACTAATTGTATTCTGTAGGTTTTCATCATTAGATGAGGTGATGTCAGTGTCCATATGAGACGCAAGAGGTTCAAAGCTCTTCTCTAGGTTAATGTCTGGGTGAATAATTGACTCTTGCGAAGTGTTATGGATTGTATTTGAATTTTCAATTTGTTGAGTAGGAGTTAATTTTGCTTTTTTCGTTGACTGTTCAGAATTGTTTTTTCTTGCAGTCAATGTTGTTTTTACTGATATTTCGGAATGTTGTTGAATTAAATTAAGTTTTTTCGAGTCCATTTTGTTTTTCGTTGACATTCGCGAGAAGTTTCTGAGACTAGATGATTGTATCGTGAAGATGGTTTCATTATCTGAAACATGCGGTATCAGTTTCAAATCGTCGTCCTCTGGAGACGACATCGTAGTGTTGGATGTTGATGTTGGAAGCAGTTGTGGGCGGTTTAAATCTTGCGATGAAAAACTAAATCTTCTTTCTGTGTCGAAACGTAGAGCGGAAGCGGGCAGTCCCGCCGAAGCGGAAGTCCGGAATATAGTAAACAAAACGTAGGTAGGAACACAATTTGATAATAGGCCATTGAGCTCTATACTATACTACAATGTTGAGATCACTGCAATAGACTCGCGTATGATTATGTCGTCTAGAAATGAAGGCTATCGATATCAACAGCTGATTTGCTTCCATGGTGTTTAGTACATTTATCCTGATATGTTCGACAAATTTCATGCAGATGCTTAAAGTTGTTATTGTAACGTGTGATAAAATACGCATGACTCATGTGTAGTTGTAGAATATTACAAAGTGAAATTATTATAATAAACAATGATTGTTTATATCTTAATTGTTCGTGCTTCAAATGGCATGGCACTTTCTGCCACTTAAAAAATGTTGCAGTCACGATAATATTAGTATAATGAAACAGTATAGTCTTATAATAATTAAAGAACACAAGGAAAACACTCACTAACATGAACTGTATACTTTTTTTATGTTAATATTTGTCGACCAGCAAACTTGCTATACAGACCACTGTTAAATGATGGAATATCACATGCAGAATATCATGCTGAGGTTGGCTCTAAAGGCTCCTCTAATTAATTTAAATTAATTAATTAAACATTTTTTGAATTATGTGAACAAAAATATGATGATTTTCTGTGTTAAATTTATGAAGAGTCGTCAGTATCACTAAGAAGGATGTCTTGAGGGAGTTTCCTTTTAAGTCGAGATGGCTGACAAGATCTTGCTCCAATGTTATATGTCACAGCTCCATGACCACCTGGAAGTTTGTTGAAGAAAGATGAACTGTATACTTGAGAGGCACAGTAGCGATGAGTGGAGGTGGAGGCCTAGATGTCTCTTTTCTTTTTAAATGAGATGGAAAATCGAACATGGTTGGTATTAGTGTCTTGCAATGTTCGAACGTGAGAAAGGCAACCAAGATATTAAAAAATTCGTCTTATATCATATGAAAAACTAGTCGCAAAATATGTGCTAAAATTCTTAAGGGCTTAAAACGTGAGTGAAAAACAGGGAATATTTGTATACCAAAGGTGGAACAAACACGACAGAGCGAACATAGGCGAATATCGAACTTCGCCGTACTCGACAAACTTGAACTGAGCGTACTACATGTAATGCACTAGTTGGTATTGCATTAGGCAACAAACGTTTCCTGTCGTTTACAAAATACATGGACTTATAGTCCCGTCGTTCTAATTTCCGGCAGCCAATCGCGTTGCAGGTCGGCTACATTTAAACGTGTGCGTCTTGTGATTCCCTGATTAATTTCTTAAGGCTCGATAAATACTTAATATAATCGCCCGCCATTTTAGCTCTTTAGTTGGCGTTCGTAGAAAGCACACGAAGACGTTATTTGCCGCTCAATTATTTGCTGAATTACATTGCGTTTGATTTATTATCATAGCAGTTACGACATGATAATGTTTAACGGTGTTGCAAATAGACTCCTCGTATGGTAGCTCGGCAACGTAAGAACAAAAAATGGCGAATGATACTACCTACCTAGACTTTATAGAGCCTTCACTTCCTAAGATGTAAGCAAAGAGGCGGAGTCACGCCGGAAATAACAGCGTCGGGACTATAGTATCGAAATGTGCGGAATACAAAAAGACTATATACTGTGGGAAGCCTTTTCTCTCTCTTCATTTGTGAAACCGACCGCTTAGTTAACAAATCATTTTTGAGTGGGAATCTGTAAATACAATGAACATGTTACAGAATCTTTCTATCAATAACTGTTAAGGTAAGCGTTCACTACATAGTATCGCACGCATCGGACGAATCGCACGGATCGGAAAAAAGACTAACTTTGCTGTAATTATTATGTAACCGCGTTCACTACATCGTATCAGACGCATCGCCTCACGGCAAATCCGTCCACATTTCTCGGATGGACAACTTTTCCGATGCGTGCGATCATGGCCTTCTTTAATGAATCAATTTTAATTGGTCAGCTGTTACTATTATGTTGTGCCATGTTCAATGTCGCGCCAAAATGGCAGACGATAAACTTATTTCACGTGTAGAAAATTGCGAAGAATTATATAATTTGAGGCGTTCCCATTACAGTAATCAAGTCATTTCTTGCAAATATATTATGTAACCAATATTTCTTTCGTTTCTTCCTCTTCAATTAAGACGCATGAAGCAATTACAAATCATTATTCGCTAACAGACGTAATTAATAGACCTAACCTCAACTCCTTTGCTTTCAGTAATGTCAATATCGTACGACGTCATGTTCTAAACAGCTGATAGGGGAATCCGATGAGGCGATGAGGTGAAGCCGTTACAGTGAACGCACTGCACTTAAAATATCCTTTGCGTGCGATTCGTACGAGCAGTGCGATACGATGTAGTGAACGCTTACCTTTATTATATGTATAGTAATACCAAATTATGGCAGACTTCTTATTTGAAATATGACATATTCTTTGTTTTGTCGCTTCGGTTGCTACAATTATAAGTAGAGCACACAAGAGGCATCTTAAATGAGGGGATTTAAATATCTCCACGTGCTTATACGTCTACTGCTGTTAAAGCGAGCTAACCGGTTAAAACATGGCGGCCGGTAGTTGAAGCCAGTACCACCAAGAGCGCTTATACAGGCGTGATCACCACTCTCTATTCTACTTCTAGCTCGTTGGTGTTAACACATTCGGTAATCACGATCGGAGATAATCGCGATAATGTTAATCGCGATTAGCGGCTGTAGTCTGTCACTAGTATTAGGGAAGAACTCGCTTATCGACTCGATGTGTGCCGTGTGACGAATGGTGCTTATATTGAGCACTTGTAGCAAAACTGTTTCAATTTCTCTTTCATTTGGTGTATTATTATTATTATTATTATTATTATTATTATTATTATTATTATTATTATTATTATTATTATAGTTCTACCACAGTCTACCATATACAATCACGAAGCTTGTGTTGTGAGGGTTCTAGAAACAATAGACTGTGCCGGTACTATTTCGCGTTCTGTAATGAGGCGATATTAGTGATCCTATTGGTGAGCAACTATCTATGGACGCATATTTACTACGTATTGACCTTCATGACTGTATATACTAAGACTGTAATTGTACGTTAAATGTAATACATACTACAAAGCTTTAAAACCCTGATATTCATTTTGGAAGACCCATAATTCTTCGCAGTTTTCTTCAAGCGAAATACGTTTTCCGTCTGCCATTTTGGCGCGACACTGAAAATGGCACAACATAATAGCACAGTCTACTATATACAGTCACGATGCTTGGGATGATTTTTTTGCAATTCTCGCGATAGTTGCTAGCCGCTTGGAGCGCTGTGAGTACTAGGAACAATAGACTGTGCCACAGTCATCGTGATCTAATACAGGCCGTAAGGCAGACCTATTTATTTGTCTATGAGGCAGGCCATGTAACTCGCTTAACCCGATCACGAAGAGCGGCGTTTCAACCATATAAATTAGTTGGAATGCATAAACAGTAATATATGTTTATCTAAAATGTAGTGTAATTCCATTAATAAAATTTAAAACAATGATTATGAGACACTTCAGACATAATTCAGTTGCGAGTTAAGGTGTAATATTATTAATGGTGTATAAATTACATTGTTCGTATGTGTAATACCTGCCTTTATTTCGATTAAATATTGCGAAATTAGTATTATTAATGGTGTATAAATTACATTGTTCGTATGTGTAATACCTGCCTTTATTTCGATTAAATATTGCGAAATTCTTGTACATTCATTTATCCTCGATTCAATAATTTTCAATTGCACCGTACGGATATTTAGATATGTTGAAATTATAGGTTATGTTTACTGTACCAGTTGCCCCTCTCTGTCTAAATTTAGTGATCTCCAATGCCTTGCCATTCATATGAAAATTTTAGGTTATGTTTACTATATTTAACTTATATTCCTAACTTCGCAATTATACATTATAATTAAGCATAATGTCAGGTATGATACCCCGGGCATTCAATTTGTCTGTATTTTAATACTACAATTGAGTGCTGAATTATTGTATTTATCTACTACCTAAGAGACGAAGTAATACAATTGTACGTACACTAATTTCATAGGAGTGGTATGGTAAATATTTTGTCTAAAATTAAGGAAGGTAGATGTGCTAAATTGAAATCACAATATAAATTCTTTTTTATTAAACCTCAAAATAGCTTCCATTCTAAACTTAAAATGTTGACGCGAACAGATTATGTTAACATGTCAAATTCTCTTCACATTAAAATAACACAGGTTTGTAATTATTTCTGCAACATATTATGCAAAGAAATAAACGGAACTTATGGACACATTACGCTAATTAGCAATGATACGCAATAAATTTATAATATATTTCATTCAGCTCCATACACTGAAATAGAAAACCCGAACAAACATTACGGCCTGGTCTAGATCGAAAAGGCATTGACTGTGCCGTATTTCGCATTTCTGTGAAAAGCTATGTAAACTGTGAAATGTTCATTATCGGTTGTAATAACTGTAAATGGCTAAAATACAGTAATTTGAATAATAATATGGGGCAAGGAGACGTTTGTAGTACTATATTGTAAATTGCAAGAAAAATAGGTTAGAGTTATACTTCTTCCGAAAGATCCAGGAAGGTGAGTTTGTGGAATATAATATATATTTTATGAAAATAGTATATAAACCTTATGTATTTCACATTTCAATAGTAGAAGGAAGGTGTTAATTTTTTCAAAAGAACACGATATCGAAAGTACAATACATTTTATCGTCTGCTAGGGAAAGAGTCTGTGATGATGCGATAGTAGCCGTCCTGGTGGTGAGCAACTATATATATATATACATATATATATATGGTTTGCATATTTAGTAAGTATTGAGCTTTGTGACTGTATATACTAGATTGTGATAATTGATTTATAAAAGAAGGCCATGATCGCACGCATCGGAACGTGAACGAATTTACTGAGAGCCGATGCGTGCGATACGATATACTGAACGCAACAAACAGCGGGTCATACCACAGTCTAATATATATAGTCGCGCAACTTCAACACTCTTTTTGCCAACATTCACGACACTAGCGCTCAAGCGGCAGGCAAGGCACTGGTCATAGGGTTGATACAGCCAGCAAGTGCTTTGAAAGTATGCGCGATGTTATAATAACGTTTTAATCATGCGTCGGAATAAAGACAATGTGTGCAATGACGAAAATTGCAGTAACAACAAGTTTAAATCTCCGAATTTGTCGTTCTTCAGATTCCCTAAAGACCAAGAGAAAATCATAACGCAGTCATAATCTATTTATTTGTCTATGGTCATAACCTATAATCCACGCTGTAAGTAGCCTACGTATTGTGTTCTATAAAACATTTATTACTTATCAGTTACCTATTTGTATGTCAGGAAATTTAGTTTAAATAAAAACAAAGTAAATACCTGTTACAGTATATTTGTTTTGCAGAGATCATGTGTAAATGTGTAACCATTCCGATTTTGGATGTATTTACAGTTTTTAATGCAAGTAATTCCATAATTGTTGTATTCGTGTTTTTTTTTTTTCTTTATATTTTTCAAAAGTTGAATGTTATATTGCATTCAAGTAGGGATGATGGTGTTAATTTTTCAAGAATTCATGGCGTATCATAATCCTTTAGCAAAATATTCACTTCTTGAATAAATCCAGACTGTGTCGATAAATTTCTGATGTGTTGGTGTAGATTCATGTGACGACGTATTAGGTTCTCAAGAAATAAAAGAGCCTTTTTAAAATTAATATAAAAAGCAATCTTTTCTGTAATAATTTGCATGACTGTTATTGGTGTTGATTTTACATTCCCAGTGATTATTTTATACGTATGAGTTGCGTGACTGTATCTATTAGACTGTGGTATTACCACAGTCTAATATATACAGTCGCGCAACTTCAACACTTTTTTTTGCCAACTTTCGCGACACTAGCGCCCAAGCGGCAGGCAAGCCACTGGTCATAGGGTTGATACACCCAGCACGTGCTTTAAAGGGATGCGAGATGTTATAATAACGTTTTAATCATGCGTCGGAATAAAGGCAATGTGTGCAATGACGAAAATTGCAATAACTACAAGTTTAAATCTCCGAATTTGTCGTTCTTCAGATTCCCTTAAAGACCAAGAGAAAATCATAACCCAGCCATAACCAATAATCCACGTTGTAGGTAGCCTACGTATTGTGTTCTATAAAACATTTATTACTTATCAGTTACCTATTTGTATGTAAGGAAGGACAGTTTAAATAAAAACAAAGTAAGTACCTGTTATAGTATATTATTTTTTTGCAGAGATCATATGTGTAAATGTGTAACCATTCCGATTTTGGATAATATATCTACAGTTTTTAATGCAAGTAATTCCATAATTTTTGTATTCGTGTTTTTTTTCTTTATATTTTTCAAGAATGTTATATAGCATTCAAGTAGGTCTCATGGTGTTAATTTTGCAAGAATTCATGGAGTATTGTAATCCTTTTGCAAAATATTCACTTCTTGAATAAATCCAGACTGTGTCGATAAATTTATTATGTGTTTGGTGTAGATTCATGTGGCAGACGTATTAAGTTCTCAAGAAATAAAAGAGCCTTTTTTAATTTAATATAAAAAGCAATCTTTTCTGTAATAATTTACATGACTGTTATTGGTGTCGATTTTACATTCCCAGTGATTATTTGAGCCGTTCAGTGCAGAAGTGGTGGAAGTCAAAATCAGGTAATGAGGTTTAAAGTAAAAATTCTGTAAAATACAGCGCAAAGTAGCAATTAATATATCCTCCGTGCTATTCACTGACTATTAATAGTTTAAATACATTCAATATTAACTGCCACTTTGCGCTGTATTTTACAGAATATTTACTTTAACCCCTCATTACCCATTTTTGACTTACACCGCTTCTGCTCTGAAAATAAAATTAGGCCTACATTTTCTGAGTTCATTGAAGTTACAATTTTTTCAACAAAATTGTGTTCATTTATTTGTTCTTACCTACGTCATATTAACAGTAAGTGCATGTAAATTACGTATTATATAGGTAGGATAAATTAAAATTAGGCATTATGTGTGAAAACTGTAAATGTAATGTAAAATGCGGTAAACTTGCCATGAAAATTTAAACCATAACATCAGCACTATTTGTGACTCAAAATAATAAAGGAAATACCGGTTCTTAAGAAATGGAAAAATAATGAATTTCATATTAATGTTTAAATTCTCCCTTTTCTTTATTTTCAAGTTTACCTCAGTGGCCGAGTTTACCCCAATTTGCGGTATGCAAAATCGTTAATTTCTCAGGAAATAGGGAGAGGAGTTCACCACGCGATGTACCCTACGAGATATGCCCTACAATTTTGAAGCTACTAATTTTTACTTTTCTCACAGGAAATACAAAGTTCCAATGATTCATAAATATATTTAGGAATGAATTGAATTAACCGACCACGCACGAACAATTATATTATTTCAAACCATGATACGTGATCAGGGCCATGATTCAGTTGTAAGGAGCAGAAAGAATTACGTTTATTCCCAGCTTCTGAAACTTGTAGATTGTAGATTAACTGCGTGTGAAATTCTTCCAGGGTTCTAAAGTAGAATTAATAAGAACACTTATTGTATAGCATAAACATATAAAACAAATTACGCAAAATCTGTTTTCTGTTGTGTTATCATATGTCGTGTGCACACTTTTAACTTGCCTGCCGCTAGAGGGGTACTGTCGCGCCAGCTGCCAAATGTTGGCATATTTTACACGTATGAGTTGCGTCACTGTATCTATTAGACTGTGGCCATACAGTGAAGTTGGTATCAGAAGTAGAGGAAAATTTTAGTCGTGGAAGGGAAATTTGAACCAAGCACGAGAGAAATTACCGGAACACAATTTGACAATAGGCAGAGCCTTCTTTAGTTACAAGCCGGGGCATGGGTAGGTTTGGCAACGCAGAGTGGAGGCGGGAGATTTTAGAGTGATATTGTGTTTACTCATTGCTTTAGTTATACGTAACGCGTATTTTTTCAATATTACTTCATGCACAAAGGTAAGATCAAGATTCAGAGTAGTGATGTAAATTATTACGGGTTCGAAAATAGTGTTTTATTGCAATCAATTAGCTATACTTCAGAATACGGCGTGAGTAGGCTACTTACATACAAAGGCTGCCACTTAAAATAATTACAAAAAAAAAAAACATGTTTTTGATAGTACGAAGATAAATAAATAAATAAAAAAGATATTCCTTGCACCGAAAATAATAAAATCAATAATGCAATAAAGACGTAAGTTCCTACGCAGTATTCTTAAGTTCCTTTCAGTTAACAAATTTGTGGCTAGCAAATTGACAATGTTTTGCGACAATACTGTTTCATCTGTGAAAGGTTTAGGATATATTTTAATATTATCTTATGCGATTATCTATCGTGTTTTTCTACAAATATTTCAGATGCCTAGAAAGTGCTGTGTGCCTATGTGTCGTAGCAACTACACTTATAATTTAAAAAAAATAAAAACATACTTGTTATTTTATTGATGGTACAAGGGAAAATAAATAAATGCTTAAAGAAATGTTACTTGTACCAAAAATAAATAAAATAATGACGTACTTTCGCAATACCCTATTCCAATCAATTAACCATTATGTGGCTAGTAAATTGACAATGTTTTTGCCGCTTAATGTTGTTTCACCTCTGACATGAAAGGTGTAGGATATCATATGCATTTTAATTTCATGTGATTATGTCGTGCTTTTCTATAAATATTTCAGATGTCCAGGAAGCCAGTTTTAGTTTGAACCTGGCCAGTCACCATAACAATACTGTTATCCTAAATTATTTGTTATAAACTTTTAAAAATATAATTTTAAATAAATATAAATACAGAAAACAAGCTAAGAATGTGAATTATGCAAATAGGCCTAAAATAAAATGTAAACAGAAGAAACTATTGACATTCCTATTATAATAAAAGTATGAGGATGTAAATATAGTTAAGCCAAGTAAAACAATCTATGAAAAAAATGAAAACACATCCCTTCAACATAATACGTAACAAAACGCAACATTATCTATTAAGTACATGTATGTATCAATTAGCGTAAACTCAGTGGACTTTAAATCCTGTAAATACCAAGTGGGTGAATGTAGAGTATCCAACGCCCACTGAACGAATATTTCACTTTTAGCACTGCCAATGTTGCGCTATAATCGTACATGCAAGGTAGGCTATAACAAAAACCTAAACTAACCAAACCTAACCTGTCAAAGAAGCAACAAGTTATACTAAATATGTGTAAAATTGGCCATGTCTCTATAGTGGGCGGGACATAAGTAACATTGACCAAACACCAACAAAGTGATTATATGCATGTACAAATTATAGATAGTTCTGACGTATAGCAGGCATTCCGAATCTTCAACAAAACTGCAACATTTATGGGATTATAATACAGCTGTTTACAATGACTTTGAAAACCAACGGCGTAACTTTATTGATATAGCAGGCGAGACCCAACAATTTGACTAGCATTCTGATACACACAAATCACAAATAAGAATATAAAAATGTGGTTATACAATATTTAATAGAATAGTCTATTACTTTGTCATCCATAACCGTAAAAATTCCCGAAGACTGCAACCATTTTATTTTCATTTATTGTCTTGTTTTTTTTATCACCAACACGCATTTAGTTTATAATACATCAACAATTAACGTTTGGTACGACCGCAAACATAATTCCATCGACACATACTTATATTGTAACATTAATTTACATTGGAAATCGGCATTAGCACAAACACGTATACTGTACGGTCAGCCTCCGGGTGACAGATAATTACAGTGTTGCCGACGTATGGCCCCGGCTTGTAACTAAAGAAGGCTCTGCAATAGGCCATTTAGCTCTTTATACTATACTATAATGTTGAGATCACTGCAATAGGCTCGCGCATGATTATGTCGTCTCGAAATCAAGGCTATCGATATCAACAGCTGATTTTCTTCCACGGTGTTTAGTGCATGTATGCTGATGTATACGACAGGTTTCATGCAGATGCTTAAAGTTGTTTTTGTAACGTGTGATAAAATACGCACGACTCATGTGTAGCTGTAGAATATTACAAAGTGCAATTATAATAAACAATGATTGTTTATGCCTTAATTGTTCGTACTTCAGATGGCATGGCACTTTCTGCCACTACAGACTTTAATGACGAAGTTAATAGAAATATTAAAGAAAGTAAACGTTATGTCAAGTTGCTAGCGAAAAAGGCTTATCAATTTCCAGACAGATGCACATTGAAACTTGACACGCATACAATTCAGTAAGTGTAGAATTACGACCTAATATATTTTGAAGTACAGCAGATGTTGACCAGTCTACACTGATTTTCTGAAATAATATGGGGGAAACTAGCGCCAATGTAGTTCCGGAAGTGAAAATTGTTTAATTTGTAAGGGATTTCTTGTGGAGATGCAGTTGATCGTATATGCAAGGCATAACAAAAGCATAAATTAACCAAACCTAACCTGTCACAGATTCATATATGCAAGGTGTATAAGCGGAGTACCAAGAAAGGAATTACCTCAGTGCTAGTTTAACCATAATATGTAACATATGGTTTTGTGTAGATAAATAAAATTAAGGAAAAGCCAAATGAAGATAGTCTTTGGTATGAATATAGATTGTTTTGTAATCATGGCATCCCCAATATCTAATTGAAGCTACTCATAATACGCTGGAAATGTGAATGCTGTCTTTGCTACTTCAATATTTTTTGTAAGCATAACATACACATATAATTGATGCTACTGTGGCGTTCGTCCAGCCGCAATGCTACTTATTACGATGGAACTGTAATGCTGTGGTTAAACATTTTGCAACTCTTTATACATAAGTAGGCTTGCCTATGTTATCGTTAAGGAAAGCATGATGCATAGTGGTAGTAATAGAATTTACTGGATTTAGAATACAATTTGCTAGTAAAGTAAAAATTAGTTTTCGTAAGTTATATTTGAGGGACGAATAAATAATAGTTTGTGTAAATTAATAGATGTGCCCATCTACTTACGTCGGTTTTGTTTTAAGTAATGCAGAAAATTCTGTCAATATTTGTTCTTTGGTCAGGGTACAAATTCAAGAAATAACTTGCATTCATTATATTGAAATAAATTTCCCTCGATCAAAGATTTCAAAAATACCTTCGGTTTTTGACTGTATTTGGTCCCGTGTACATGCATTTAGTTGAGAATCAGTCGACAGTTTGCGGCACAAATTCAAGAAATAACTTCTCTTCATTGCATTCAAATACATTACCCTGAACCAAAGAATAAAAGTGAAGTTTTTTCTGTATTTTACTTAAAACTGACATACGTACATGGATTCGTTTCCTATCAAGGGAAAATTTCAGTATAAGGATTCCTCACTTACAATTATATCTTAAAATATTAAAAAGAGCAGATTTGTCTGCGTTTGTCGAATGCGCATCATCGTGCTTACGAAATACAGTGCCAATAATTTATTTTGGGTGCACAAAGTTGGAATTTTGAAGTAAGAGGGAAAGGAAGGAATCCGTGCTGCTCTGAAATTTATCACCTGTCAATTTACCAATTGAAGTTTTATCGTATCCGTTACCTACTACAAGGTTTTTGGTAATTCTGCAGAAGAACTTTAGCTTTTCTATGGCATGAAACACTGAAACTTGAGTTAGGTTAGCTTTGCCCATAATTGTTAAAGCATAACCGTAATTTTTTTCAGTATTCGCGTAACCCGGATTAGTTTATGTTAGGTTTGGTTAGTTTCGCTTTGCTCATAATTTTTTACCATAAAAAAAGTTTTTTTTTCGGTATTCACGTTCATTTTGAAGAGTTCTATCTATTTCACATGTTAAATAATCAAAAATCTGAAAGTTATAATTTATAAAACAGTTATATTACCTGTTCTTCTGTATGGTTGTGAAACTTGGACTCTCACTCTGAGAGAGGAACATAGGTTAAGGATGTTTGAGAATAAGGTGCTTAGGAAAATATTTTGGGCTAAGCGGGATGAAGCTACAGGAGAATGGAGAAAGTTACACAACACAGAACTGCACGCATTGTATTCTTCACCTAACATAATTAGGAACTTAAAATCCAGACGTTTGAGATGGGCAGGGCATGTAGCACGTATGGGCGAATCCAGAAATGCATATAGAGTGTTAGTTGGGAGACCGGAGGGAAAAAGACCTTTAGGGAGGCCGAGACGTAGATGGGAGGATAATATTAAAATGGATTTGAGGGAGGTGGGGTGTGATGATAGAGACTGGATTAATCTTGCACAGGATAGGAACCGATGGCGGGCTTATGTGAGGGCGGCAATGAACCTTCGGGTTCCTTAAATGCCATTTGTAAGTAAGTAAGTAAGTAAATAATCACTTTCGGGTTATGTACACCGATCAATTTTTTTTACAGTTTTTAGCTAGACGTCATCTTATGTCGTATATGAATTATTCACGTCCCAAACACCCTTACCTCGTCAAAAATGTCTTCAGTGTCGTGTGCTATAGAAAATGCGAACTTAGACCAAAGGAGGTACCATTTTTTAAATTGTTATAGTGTAGAGCAGTGCTGAAGCTAAGTTAGTAAATACTGCGTAGGCTGAAAAATTCTCCTTACCTTATCCTATTTGTATACAGTAGGTCCAGACGTAGATTTTTCTTGGTTGCAAAAGTATCAATTACTCGCAAGTTGTTTAACCAGTTTCTTTTCAATGGCGATTGTACTGAGAGAACTTAATCTTTCTTTCTTCATTGAATTACGAAGATAATTTTTTACCCTTTTCATTATGCTCATATTCCTTTCGGAAGAAGTAGTAGTAAACGTGAATGTCAAGACCGACCAACTAGATAAGTTGTGTTAAGTTACCTCTTTATAGCTGGTTTGTTGAAGATCATTGCTAATTATGAATTTCAGGTCTGCAGAGAGAGAATGCTTTTCTTCATTTACATAAATATTGTTGAAAAATGGATAGGACAGAAGGTTATTTAATTTCATAACAGGAAAATTTATCCCACAAAGCTATTTTGGTCCAGCAATTCAACACATTTTGTCTTTTCAACATCTCCAAAATGCATTTCCATTTGTAGCCATTTGCACTTGACATATCTTTAGAGCCACAAGAGCACTGCAAATGATCACATATAAACTGTTCTTGTCAGGAGAGAATTTCCAATAATAATTCAAGATAATTACCATTGTTGTCGGAACTTCCATCTTCATGCTCTTGCTCACCAAAGAAGCAAACAACTTCGATTCGATAAGTCTCTCAATTATTTTGTTTTACAATTATTTCAGTATGTTTGTTGGCTTGAAGCTTGACTTCTTCAGAAATTGCATGTTCAATTCTTCCACCACTTAACAAGAGAAAATTCTCTTCATTCTGAAGATGTCTTCTTTAACTCTTGATGTTTCTCGGATTTTCTATCAAAGTTTTTTTTTTTTTTTTTTTTTTTTTTTTTGTGACACAGAAACCATAAGAAGACGATCACTCATTTTCACCCCCAAACAGAATACAGCTGTATAATAATATAACTTATTTGATTCAGAGCATGCTGTTATCCAGGGATATTTCTCATACCATGACAATTGAAATGTTCTATTTTGTTTTCCTCCATCTACTATTTTAATATGCAAATTTGTTGTCGATCTCCTATCTTTGTAAGCACATTTTGTTTCATACATCCAACTTGAAAATGGTTTCTCTTTTAATTCAACAAATAATGATTTAGTATGAGCAATTTTACACAAACTTAGTATGTAACACACATACTCTTTTGATTAAACTAACGCTCAATAATGCAGCACATTTACAGAAGACAATATAATGCACGTATTATATATGTATTGAGAAGCCATCTTTCCTACGGGCCTGTAGTAGCGGATCGATACACCCTTCCCTTCCTGGCCTTCCCACAAGCTTGTGAATGCCACTGCCTATGAGGAGACTTATGCCATGAGCTTCTCACATAGAACTGTTCATCCTGGAATGACTGTCAACAGTGAATTTAATATAGGGAAGAACTGGAGTGAAACCAAGTGTTATGATACATCGTTATTACGAACTTATACTATTACTTGATATAATAACTCAAATTTTTTGGGTAGGCTAGCCTATGCTTCAAAATCCTCTTAAGAGCTTCGCCATTGATGTAGAATACTAAGCACGTTGTTTTAGTTTCCTGCACCCAATACTTTCCACAGAATAATCTACAATTTTCATCTGTAGTTATGAATAGATGTATTACCACTATATTGTCCACTTTAGATGTCAACGAGTAAATGGACCACCATATAAATGTAAAACACAATTATTAATTACATATTCGAAATACAACCTCCTTTGACAATCACTATCTTCACTGGTACTAAAAATGCTTTCTTGCTGATGAGGACCAGGCCTTCATACAGCCAGTGACCAGAAATTCGCATCTCCACTGACATTAAAAATGTTGCCTTGCTGTAGTCCAGGCCCCCAAACACCCACTGTCCAGAAATTTGCACTTGATCTCTCGAGCAAACTTAAGTACAGTATTTAAACTGCACGTCTCATTGACAACGATAATACATTCATTATTATGTACGACAGATGAATAGTACTAGGCTATTCTGTGGAAAGTATTGGATACCAGGAAGTAATATCACATACATGCTCAGTATTCTATATTCTTCATAGTATTGGTATGCAATTGTTAAATAAAAAATGTTGCGTCCTTTGGTCTAGATTTTCTGTAGAATTACCAGGTTTTTTTCTCTAGTATATCAGAGGACTTAATAGCAACTCTTGTAACCTGTCATATTTGTAACGAGTTCCTGTTTGATAGCCCAATCTTCTCATGTTCTGTATACTGAAAAGTAATTTTGCATTGATTGTAGGAGAATGACTAGAAATGCTATCCATTTTACTGAAATGCTTTGAATTATGAGTATTAAAATATGTATTATATTTTTAGTTTTATTACAACCCTGGGATTGTCGTACTTCGCTATGTGTGAGGCCACTTATCCAACTGTCTTGGCATTCAGTTTTCTGAATGAAATAATGAGAGAGTTTATAACAAAGTATGAGTTACCCAAAGTGAATCTAGTTCGACGGCCATACTCCTTCATCGAATTTGGTGAGTACTTTAATTGGCTTGTTTGAATGTTGTCACTTACTTGGAAGATACTTCATTTGTAGCATTTAATTTGTGTAATACATTCTCAAACCATTTGTTGATGTAGGAATAATGGAATTAATTCGATCATTAAAATCATTCGAAATATTATGGACTTAAAAAAAAAACCATTCAATTGTTCGTTTGAAACTCTTCATATCTATACATGCAAATCGTAAGAGGCTTCCTATTGAATTGAAATCATGCTGCATGTTCTATTACCAAGTAATACTACATGTGATTAATGCTCTTACAAAAATCTTCACAATTCAACTTTCTCAAGTAAATTACACATCGTACACTAGTAAACTTTCATAGGTAATACATTGTTGCTAATATTTTAACATTATTATGCTGTCATTGGAGTAAGTGTGTACCTGTTTTCCCTTGTTTTATATCCGTGATATTTACGGCCTGAATCTACTTATATTTTATTATTTCGACCACAATTATGTATTGGGAGAGGGAGGGAGGGAAATATATGCTCCGGATTTAACAACGAAGTTATCTTTTTTCTTGCTTCCCCATATTTGGAAATAAGATTCACAGAAGTCTCAAGAGATTCGCAATTTTCCAGGTTTTCCATGTCCATATCTTCTTCCTTTCACTGAGCAAATTACAGCCATTCTATTTGAGAATACCCTGTTTTTAAGAGTTGGCATTTGTATTGTCTATACTCAACCCCCAATATGAATAGAGGACCACATCTGTTTTTGGTCCGCAGGTCCATAGGACCTAGGAGGGAGGATGCAACTGTGTCCATCGACCATTCCCACCTCTGCCACCTGTGAAATGCTTCTCTATGCTATGACAGGCCAGCTTAGACAAATTATCTGTTGGTCCACAGGAGGTATTTAATTTCCCTCCTATGGCCCATTTCTGATTAGGGAAGCTTTTCATCATTCCCCTTTTAAATTTTAATGAAACATAGCTCATTTCAAAGCTCATGAAAACGAGAATAAGAAACAACATTGAAAATATGCCGAAGTTGGTTCTAAAGGGATAAATCCTAATTAAAAATCACTACATGCCAATGGACATACTGCAGTACTTCATAATTATACCATCGTTTGCTTAGCTCAATCAGTTAGTGACACGCCTTTCAAGTAAAAGTTCTGGGTTCGATTTCCACTTACTTTTTAATTCTAAAACAAAAATAGGTAAAATCCAAGATCTAGTCGCTATTTTTCTGGACCAATTGGAGAACGATGACTCAATTTATGACGTCACGCACCATGCTAATACTTGAAAATATGAATTAAATCAACACCCTCATTACTCCCGCTTTTCATTCTCTCACCATACACCACTTCACTACATTCTCTTTCTCACATATTTTCTTCTACTTCTATCTTTCACCCTCTATCTACTTTATTCTACAAACTACTTCATATTAAATTGAAATACACAACTTACCAACATCGTGATGCACTTGGGGAGCTACAATAAGTACCGAAATCCGGCTAAGAAAGCCAGCCACGATACCTTCATTCTGGTTGGATGATCGTCCACCTCTGCTTCGGCCATGAGGCCAGCAGCCAGTTGGTCGGTCATGGGCTGTCATGCCACGGATTATTATTATTATTATTATTATTATTATTATTATTATTATTATTATTATTTATCTTCGAATACGACGGGATTCGATCCTAGGACCTTTCATGTAGTAAACCACCGTCATAGCCATTATGCTACAAATTCGTTGATGAACAAACTCTTAAAAATAGTACTTAGACACAATTAACATAAAATACTTCCAAACACATTAAATATACAACTTCATTATCATATAATGAAACTGAATTCATTAGTTTGCTACTAACTTTCTTACATTAAAATATAACAAATAGATCACAAACTATTTAACTTGTATTATACAAAAAAAGTAATATAAATATCCGAAAGATGGAATTACTCCATTTATCCACTGTCAATTGTCTTATTATACAAATATTAAATAGATTCACTCTTGACTACTCCCTTCAGTATTATAGTAATCTTACAATGACTATTTCATTAAATATACATGTACCTGATGCATCACAGAAAACCATGAACTTCTGCAAATTATGCAAAGCCATCGACACAGATAACGAATGTACCTAGTGTAAATTGGTGCATCGAACAAGAAATAATTCGAGATAAAACACCAGAAACTTGTACTAATTATGGTGCTGCAGAAAAAGTAGTATGGCAGGTAAGATCAAAATATACAAATTTTCCATACTGCCTTAAATGTAAGCAGTGTATAACAGAGGCACAATAACAATAAACACATGATTCGAAAACTATTAAATCAACAAAGTTCAGCATTAGTTTACTTTTGGTTAATGGGTGTACAAAACAAGCTGATCTAATGTCCCTCGACTTCATAAACAACATTAAAAAAGCATACCCATGCTATGGACAAGCACCATTAACACCCAGAACTTAAACCAACACAGAACAACAACACTGAGGTCAAAATTTTATGAAAACAATTTGCAGTATTATGTGTAGATATACGTGATGTCATATAAGCCTCTAACATCATCCGACTTATTGATCAGGAAAACTGCGACTCCATCTTGGATTCTACCCAAAAATATATAAAGGCAGGACTCCTGAATACAGGTAGAAATAAACAAATCCCTCGTCAGTTGGTTCTAGCTGAACAAACAAGAAAGTTCTTGCTGTGCGTCTACGTGATTTTCAGTTTGTTTACATTATAGAAGGAGCATTAGATCTGGAATTGGAGACTTTTTGGTGGATAGATGTATCCATTAAACATTAGCTCGTGATTTCTGCAAACTAGTGCAGAGTTAAGCTATTTTGTTCGCAAGAAAATAAGTGAGAAATATTTTAATTTTGTTAGTTTAAAGTAATAACAACTGTTTTTTTTTTTTTTTTCCATTAGATTACAAATAATGAAAAAACAATAAAACTAACAAAAACATTACACAAGAAAATAAAACATTATTATAAGAAAAAAAAATGACAAAATGTGTATTTGATTTGAACACAGGTCTCCTACTTTACAACTAAACACACCATCTGTTGAGCTAACTCAATGTTCTTCAAAAGCCGTTCCATGTCCATTATACATTCAAATACAATTGTTTCATGATTTTTGTAACGTTATTTAAGCCATTTTAATTACAACTTCGGCATGTTTTGATTTTATATTCTGATTCACGTCTCCCAGAGCAATAAAATAAGCTATCTTTGTTAAATTCTGGAAGGGGGCAATGAAAAGTTTCCTTTGTGAGAGTCATTCTCCAGTCTGTCACCTGGGGACGTGCCCTCTAAGGGTTACAGGACTTTAAAAGAATGTTCATACTGGTATCTCAGCATATACCCAGAAGAAGAAATCTCCACGAGAAAGAATGTTTAATGTTTATAATTCATCTTAATATGAAAGACTGGAATTCTAATAAATGTGAAAAAAATGAATAGCTAAACAGTAGGCTATGTACCAATTTTCTCTTACAGAAATGCTGCATGGGATGTAATTTAAACGTGTGTGTATGATTAAATAAACAAATTCTTCAAACATTCACACCACCAGCCAGTGGTGTATCCACGGGGAGAGCTAAAGGGACTCAAACCCTCCCCTTCCCAAAGTAAAAAAAAGGGGAGAGGATGGGAGAAAGAAGACAGTTTTTTAATGCCTTGACATGTCTGTATCTATTATTGTGGAAAGTGTGTGATTAAACGGACCTACCTGTATGTGAATGAACGTTTTAGAACATAACTTTTTTTTTTTTTAAAGCCCGAACTTTCGTAACTTTTATTCGTAGTGTTTCTGGTAGTTCCAATCATTTCCACCAGGCAATCACATCTCAGTGATGCAGTCTGTACTTCTCAAAGCATCCATGCTTCACATTGGGATAGAGCTATACAGCTTTAATGTTGTTCAGTGACGCTGATTATAAATAGCCCCCCCTCCCCCTGAAGCCATATACCTCGGTGCTCCGCTGTAGCTCCTTCTGATTATGTGAAATAAAACACTAGCAGTTTGCGTTGTAATATTGAGAGTGTTTGTTACTAGTGTAACGAAGATGTCCCTGAAAGGGAAAATGTGTAAGTTGGAGTGAGAGTGCTGGCTTTTTGTCCTCGAGAAGGCTTTGGAACAAGTACAGGTCACCTCAAATACTATTTTCATTGCCCTCGATACATGACAGCCTGAGTAAATCTGTGTTCAGTCAAACTGGCATCCTCAGTGGCATATCCTGACTTTTAAGTGAGGGCATGCAACATCAAGAAATCATTCTTAATGAATCAATATGCCTATTAGGTTACATTGCTCTTGTAATATGATAGTCATTTCAAATTAACATGTTACTTCATAATATGTAAATTTTAATATTATAAAGTATTAAAAATTAATTAAAAATTTAAGAGGATGAAATATCAGAGTAAATGTTATGATATAATGATACAATTTCCTTATAATTATTCAAATAATAACACTCATCAATAGTTTGAAACAAAATTCCACCCTCCTTGTCTTTTTGCAAAACTCTTTGACATCAAAAAGAAAAAAGAAAAAGAAGATGACGGGGTTAGCTTTCATTTCAGAGACGTTCTTTTTTACTGACATCATTGGTAATGAAGAGAATGTCTTTCTCGAAAATTTCTCTGGAATGTTTTCATACGTGTTAAAGGCAAAAACGAACATTCTATTGATGATGTAGTTGAAGGAATGGTTCTGTGTATGCATTTCCACGTCTGTAGGAGAAAGTGAACATGTCCACCTTATTTTAAATGTCATGACATTATTTCCCTGAATAGGGTGAAATTAAAAGATTTTACGTAGATATATTTTCCTGGCCTAGTCGTAACAAAGAAATGACGCACCTGAGGAACTGTAGTGTGGGACTTCAATAAGATATCAGTGTTTTCACTTTTAAACATTTTAGAATTTTTGTTTTCATTTTGTATTATGAAGGAAAAGATACATTATGTACTAAATTTGTACTGAAATAGCTTTTATTCTCATTAACTTACGTACAAAATAAATACAAACTGTTACTTATTTTTAAAGCAAATATTTCATGTCTACGAACTTTAGGGCACCCTGGCATTTTCAAATATAATTAAAGGTTGCTATAAAATATTTATAAATATTGCAATTCAAGTGAAAACTTCACTCTAAAAGCTAAGAACGTATAGTACATCCAATGTATATAAACTGCAGAGAGTTTTTTTTTTTTTTTTTTGCAGTTTTCTCAAGACTTACAGCTAAGGACATATGGTTTCTCAAATAACCAATTCATTTGTAAAATAAGTGTGAAGATATGGAAATATAGCAAGAAGATTGCGTAAACATAACTTTCTTATTGAAGCATTTGATGTGATTATAATTTACTATGTATCAAATATATACTCATCTTATCTTTGCCGGAATGTGGACTTGTGCCATTTTGTAGCAAATGATTTATATATGTATGTATAGCTTGGATGTGCTTACTCTGAAATGTCTGAATAGAGTTACTTGTTTCCAGACAGTGTTATCCACAAGACTCGACAACGATATAACAAACCTCAGAGTCTAACAACAAAAATCAACCTTACAGACCTCAGCACAGAAATAAAGTTGAGGCCGCCTTACATAGTCCAGTTGTCACAAGTTGAACCAGTTGCAAATGGCTACCAGTCGAGTATCAACCTCGCCAAGTTATCAGGTATTTTTCATTTGTTGTTATGTGTTTGGATATAGCATCTCAGAAGTACAAGTGTGTTTAATAATCACAAAAAGAAATGAATTTGAATACTATTATAGTCACAATCACGCCATGGTATGAAGAAAAATTTCACAACCTCGAGCGGGAATCGAACCTGCGACTTCCTTTCTCCGGTCAGGTGCTCTACCACCGAGCTATCGAGTTCGTCTCATGCCAAAGACTTGGAATTATCCTTTCATACTGGCGACTCTGTTATAGAGTACTGTCCATAGCGTCTGATCTAGTCAGCACTGCTTATGGGTTGAAAGAAACTTTTACAAATGTAATCTTCATCTTAAGATGTTTGGTGACATTTACACGTCCGTTGATGTGACATATTAATAAATTTGAATACTATTATATGTAGTATTCAAATTCATTAATATGTCACATCAAC
Source organism: Periplaneta americana (assembly GCF_040183065.1). Classification (NCBI taxonomy): domain Eukaryota; kingdom Metazoa; phylum Arthropoda; class Insecta; order Blattodea; family Blattidae; genus Periplaneta; species Periplaneta americana. Next base: position 101,530,243 of record NC_091117.1, read on the forward strand.
GGACGTGTATATGTCACCAAAAATCGTAAGATGAAGATTACAAAAAGAAAATCACTCATACAGTCATATATAATAAAATTTAATCTATGCCATTAGAACAAGTTGAAAATTTACTTACCTTTTATTTACAATATCTTGTCCAAGGAAAGTGAGCAAATGAACTTCTAGAGATTTAATAATAGCCATCAGTGAGATGTAATAGCTAAATCCGTCTTTAGATTTTCTGTTTGTGACTCTTTGTTGTGAAACATTGCATGCATCTGTTGTTAAAGAATAAAACAAATATGGCAATATTCAGTAATCATCTGTTTAAGTATATATTTACATTTATCATCATATGGACTGGTGCAGTTAACAGCTTTTGTTGTAAGCATGTAAATTTTTCTAGGCTAAGTTAACTTAGACTTGGTGTATGTCGGACTTCCCAAATTGTGTGGTGCAACATTCCGAGGCTCTGTAGTGAATTCTCATGCATATTGTGAAAAAGTATTTTCCAGAAGATACGGAGAAGTTTGTATGAACGCAAGACCTGTTGAAGGCAGAGACCCAGTATCAACTTAAGCCTGTAGAAGAAATTTTAATTACTTGTCTTTTGACAAGATTAAAAATAAAATTCAGCAGCATTGAACTGAAGTGTTTTGAATATCAGTATCTTCTGCTGAGTGCCATAGGTTACTGAATTCAAATTGCAATTTTGGCACCATATTCAGAAAGAAAGGTGATTTTTTTTACACAATTTCTATGATAGTAAACAAATAATGTATGAATATAGAATGGGAAATAGTAATATAGATTATTTAGAAAGGGAAGTAAGATTTTTTATTTTCTCAATTGATGTGAGTAAACCATATAGTAATTAGCCACTTTATATGATTGGCCATCTGAAATTCATTTTTAATTTCTCGCTTATTTGTAAATGTTCTGTATTTCTTGTTTTTCATGCTGTGTTATCCTTGTTTGTGGTTACAGTTCGTTTTTCTTCTCCAAGATATAAACACTAGTAGCAATGATGGTTTTTATGTCTTGGTGTACAGATTTTCTTGAATTTCGAGCTGTGTCTTAAAATGCTGTTAAATAGCAGACTTTCTTTCAAATAAATTTTTCGTCATTAAAAGATGTCATAAGTACTTGTATTATATAGAAGCATGTTCATCATCGATAGTAAATGTTATTTTACTTAATATTCTTTTAAAGCAAAATATAATTATGCATGAATATGGCATGGCCAATCAATATATAATAATAATGCTTTACTTTTTCTGGCAGAGTTAAGGCCATGAGGCCTTCTCTTCCACTCAACCAGAGGACAGAAAGGAAATACATGAAATCTTAGTACAACAGAAAGTTAAAGATATACCTAAGACAAGATCTAAACAGAAAAAAATATGCATAAGCCAGAAGATATTATCGAACTTAAATATCTACTTGAACTAGATGACAAATTAAATTATGTGACTACTTTATAAACTAGTTACAATTGTGAATTTTAATGTATATCCTGGGACATTGTGCATTCTAAAATAAGATGTTTCACTTTGGACTTGAAAGCGTTTAAGGTCGGGCAGCCCCTAACATCTGTAGGTAATGAATTCCAAGAATAGATAGTGTCTTTATGATAGACACTATTATAAAGATGAAGAATACGCGAAAGTTCTATGGAGAGGGATTGGCAATAGAGAGTCGTGTTGTGACCAGGTATACAGATTATGATGTGTGGATAGATTATGAAATCTGATGCAAGGTATTCAGAAGTTGATGTGTGCAAAATCTGATAGAGAAGAAAAAGAGAATGCAAACTGCGTCTGTCAGCCAGCTGGAGTCAAGACAATTCATTGAAAGATGGTGAGATATGATCATAGAGATGGATATTACATAATAATCCGAACACAGGCATTATGGACATGCTGTAATTTTTTAGTCAGATCATGGCTAAGATCACTTAATAGAGTGTTGCAGTAGTTGAACTGCAGCATAAGTGTCTGGACTAAGATTTATTTTAATTTGAAAGGAAGAATTTTTTTTATTCGTCAAAGTGATGCAGTATAGAAAAAACTTTTTACATACATGTTTAGTCTGTGTGGCCCAGTTTAAGTGTTCATCAATATGAACACCCAGATTTTTCATAGTCGCACTAAACGGGCTTTCAGTGTTATTTACAACTACAATGGGAGGAACAGATTTGTTAAATTTTGATAGAAGTCTCTGGTTTCCTAGTAAGATAGCCTGTGATTTTTCAGGGTTCAGAATCAATTCAAATTTCAGTGATTAGGATGTTAGAGATTTTAAATCTGAATTTACTTGACTTATTTTGTCATTCACCAAATCAGAACTGGCGTGGATATACGTAGATTGTCTGCATAAAGATGGTAACGACAGTGTCATATTACTTCTGAGACATTGTTGATATATATTGAAAACAGAAGATGCCCTAAAACAGAACCCTGGGGAATCCCAGTCTCCACAGTGCGCCATGCTGAAAACCTATCATTAAGAGAAACACTTTGCAAGTGATTGTGAAGATAAGATACCATCCAGGCCATACTGCATTGTTGGAGATCGATGATAGAAGTCATCTTTGTCTAGTAGATGTCCTTAATGAAGCCCCAGAGAAAGAAGTCACATTGAGTGATAAAAGGGGAACGAGATGGCCATGTGGTTGAACCCTCTTGTCTGATCCAACGCCCTGGAAACTGTTGGTCTAAATAACGTCTGACATCCAAAGACCAATGGGGAGGTGCACCATCCTGCTGGAATATGATGTTGAGAATATCTCCAATCTGTGGAATTACAAATTGTTCAATCATGTCAAGGTACGTAATGCCTGTAATGGTTTCTTCAGCAAAGAAAAAGGGTCCCACCACTTGTCTTTCATCAAGCCACACCAGACATTAACCTATGGGCTATCTTGTTCCATGTCAAAGGTGGGATGAGGATTCTCTGAGCCCCATATTCTGCAATTATGTTTATTAACTCTTCCAGAAACATGAAAAGTTGATTCATCACTGAAACAGATCCGTGAAAGATATTCGGGGTCTGCGTCAATGTGATGAAGAATGTCTATAGCAAATGATTGTCGACGTGGTTATCATCTGGCTTAATTTTGTGAAGTAACTGCAATTTATATGCATAAAGGTGGAGACATTTGTGATGAATTTTATGCACTGTTGTTCGTGGCATGTTGAGTTGATGACTGGCAACACACTGGGGCTCCTTACAAATGCCTCATGCACCTCTTTAACACACTTATCCGAAACGAAAGGTCTTATCTTTTAAAAACACTTTCAATCTCTTTTGTTTATCCACTGATAGATGCTCCTTCGTATTGGGGGTTGATGGTGGTACACTGTTCTGAACTTTTGCTGAACTTGTGTTACGGATTTCAACTCTGCTAGCCACAAGCAACACACAACTTTTTCCTGTGGAGACGCCATTTTTTTTGTTTTTCTGTGTACTAAGCCTCCTAGCAACATTGAAGTCCACAATTAGAATAACTTAAACTTTGACAGTTGCAAGTTAGCTTTCCTGTATCAAGAAAGATAAATATCATGTGATTTTCATTTAATAGAGACAAGAAGTTGTATACATCATTTATAGACATGGCTTATGAAATGTGCATACTTTCAGTGATTGACTGCATAATCTGTTATTGTAATATGCACTGGCCAGTTATTGTATGAATTTAATGCAGATGCGGAAAATATTGTTCAAGATGCTGAAGCAAACCAAAAAAAAAGCCATATGACAGAGAAGCACTGGAGAAAGCCATTAATGAAGTGCAGATTGATGCCCTCGCTGTGAATACTGCAATGAAATTCTCATTGAAAAATAAGGAAATGAAGAGGTTTTTGTTCTGTATCAGTTAAGGGATAAATTTCGAAACCAAAAATTCAGTCATTTGAAAGAAATAGGCCTCGGTCTGCATCATCAGACTGTACACTGTAAATAAATATAAATGCAGTCCCTTCTGAAAATACTGATTCCAATAATGTAACAGAATTGGAAATACCAGCTACTGTCTGTGCGCCAGCTCTTAAACTGTGGCAGGAATGCAGTGTGGAACCGATAAGCGGGTGATGACGTAAGACTGTACTATACTAGACTAAATATATATAATGTGGCAGGAATGCGGCACGGCGTGAAACCGATAAGCGAGAGATGATATAAGAAATATTAAACTACACCCACTTTAATGTAGCGGTGTTGCTAATTGTGAATCCGAAATTTGCTCTTCGTCTTCTTCTTCTTCTTCTTCTTCTTCTTCTTCTACTTCTTCTTCCGAACTTGACTCTTCAGATCCACTGGAAGAATCACTTCATATAACTATACTGTCAATTACATCTGTCACAATACCGTCTTTTTCCCAGTATTCTTCCTCTAATTTCTGCACATGCCTACAGTATCCTTCCCAATCAGTCTTGGTTACAGCATTTATCACTTTAAGAGTAATATCTCTTAGTTTCTGAAGGGATAAATCCCCGGCCATGTTTCCTTCTCGCACCACACGCTTCACCTTAGCCCACGCCAGTTCGATGGCACTTAGGTCACAGTTATAAGGGGGAAGGCATACCACGGTGTGTCCCAAAGATTCCAAATGTGAATCAATTCTGTATAATTTGTCTTTAGGTTTAACTACTTCCATTAGTTTATATAGTGCTTCTTTCCTCATGGATTCATTGCAAGTAATTCCCTTGTTCCGTAACCATGTTATCATATCTGATTTTACAGAATACTTTGTGGGTGGCTTGTCTATCTAGGCGAATGATAGGGTGCATTATCCAAGACTACCACTGATGAAGAAGGGAGATTGGGCGCAAGCTTTTCAGTAACCCACTTATTAAAATTAATACTATTCATCTGGCCATGATAGTCGCCAGTGGCCGTTCCTGCTTTGTAGATGAGGACAGCATTGTCTAAAAATCCGTTTAGACTCCCTGCGTGAACCACTATTAACCTATTGCCTGAATTCACGTTCGCTTGTACTCCAAATTCTTCCTCACTTTGCCAGCACTTCCCGAAAGTTATATTACTGTCTATCCACGTTTCATCAAGATAGAAAATTTGTCGTCCACTTTGTCTCAGATTTTTGATGCGAACTAGATAGTCGTGATGCCAAGTTACAATGTGAGGCCTTTCAATCAGTATCTTCCTCCAATTTTGAGACTTTTTCCACTTGAAACCGAGTTCTTTTACTACCTTCAGTAATGTAGTGTGCGACCAAGGAAAATTTATTTTGTCTTTTATCACAGGCAATAATTTGTGAATGGTAGGAACACGTTTGTCATTAACATAAAAATAGTGAATAGTGCGACGAATTACACATTTGTCAAAGTCATCGATATTCACGACAGTGTGTTCTGGCCTGGTTTTTCGTTTCTTACCCGGAGTGCGCAAGATACTGCCCTCACCACTTTCAGAAAGTTCCTTCTTTTGCTTTCGTATACTTTAATTAACGACTCTGACACCCCAGCGTAATAAGCGGCTCTTTGTGTTGCCTGGCTTACCGTGAACGCAAAACTTTTACTTTTAGCTTCTTCATCGCACTTTTCAATTATATTACTTATAATTCCACGACCCTCAGAATGAACTACTTTATTTTTCTTCCGCACCGACATAGCACTAATCCACTCATGAGCTAATGTTTGTACTATGGAGGGAACATTCATGCATACTCCATAGCTGGCCTGGCTGAGTCACATGCCCCTTTTCCCCACTTCCTCATACCTCATGGTTTAAGAGCTGGCGCACACACACAGTACAGTTACTCCACCAGTTGGAGATAAAGGAAAATCAGTAATTAAAGTAGCTAATGTGACCACTTGGATGAATTCTTGGTTTGGCCAGATACTCCAAATCAGAAAGGCAAACTCACTGCAGACAGGTAACCTTATATACTTACTTACATATGGCTTTTAAGGAACCCGGAGGTTCATTGCCATCCTCACATGAGCCTGCCTTCGATTCCTGTCCTCAGCAAGACTAATCTAGTCTCTACCATCATATCCTACTTCCCTTAAATCCAGTTTTACATTATCCTCCCATCTACGCCTTGGCCTCCCCAAAGGTCTTTTTCCCTCTAGCCTCCCAAGTAACATCCATCACAGATACTACCACAACAGATTTACCTGAAGCCTTCAATGTCAGATCTTTTATTTCCTAAGAGAAAGCTGTTTTTGGATGAAGAAATGTGTTGTACCTGCGGTGAATTGATCCTACACTTCCAGTATAGAATAATTTGTGATGAATGTAAAAAATTATTCCAAAAGAAATGTATACCCAAACTACATCAAGCTAGCATACCTGAGTGACGAAGTTGAATTCCTTTGTCATTATTGCTGTAAAGAAGAAAATTCAGATAGTGAAGTTAATTCTTTTGCAGAGGAGTTGTACAGATTAATAGCTACTTGCAAAGGAAAGATAGGCTAGCTTTCACAAAATGTACCTTGTGATTCAAAGCTAAAATAACAATGTAAACAGAAAAATCAATATATGTCTTTATTTAATTATTTAATAATATAGACTTAAATAGTTTTAAAGTTTAATTCTACATTTAAAATGTAATTCAAGTTTCTTACTATTTTCTTGTATGGCCAACAACTGTCCCAAGTACTGGCCAATAACTACAGAAAGTAGCCAATAACTATGTCATTCAGAATGTATTTTTAAATCACAGAAAATATTAATAAATATAACTTAGTGTTAACCAAATGGTATAGTATTTGAAAGAGAATATTTCAATTAAATAAATAAAATACACAAAAGTAAATTCTTTATTTTCTTCTGCGCTTTATTCATGTTCAAAGAAAAAAAAATTTCTTAAGTGGTCAATAATTGTATGGTTTACCTGTATTTTTCTTTGTAATGGGTGTCGTAAGGATCTTTTTTTTTCCCCTCCCAATGGAGGTGGATACTTGACTTCAGTCATTTGCGCAAGCACTCTCATTTGTGAACAATGTGCCAAAGTCAGTTCTTTTTAGAAACTAGGCATGATTGCCCTTGGTGCATCATGGGAGATGAACTACATAGCACTTCAATATGATGATTAATGTAGCAATGGTGGAATATTGGTAGGGAAAACGGGAGTACAATTGTTAGAACCTATTTGTTTAACAATTGGAACTACTTACAACAATAATAATAGCAGTACATACATGAATGATAATGTACTAAATTCCTATGCAACTTATATTTGTTATATAGATTAATACTATGATGATGATAATTGAGTATTGTCGTCGCTGCCAGTCAAACTAGGGAAAATTGCCCAATAATCCGATTGGGGGAAAACATCTTATAAAAGATCACAAAACAACCCGAGATCTTTACTCTCAGATCTTATGGATTGCAATAATGACAGTGATCGAGACAAAACATATACCCCAGTATCAGAAAATGAAAGGAGTTTGGAGGAAATAATATATAAAATAACAGAAAAACCAGCTATTATTAAAGTCTCCCATGTTGGTTTAGATCTGCTACAAAAGCACATTTTGAAAACTGTTCCCCCAAGCTGTAATGGACACATCTCCTTTAACAGATAAAGTTGGGCTTTCTTGTATGAGTAGTGGCAATGTTGAATCCAGTTCTTTGCAATGTTCTTGGACAAAAGCATTGGACATAGAATAAACATTTCTTTCAAATACTGGGCAATCAAGTGTTAAGGTTAATGAAAAGGAAGTACATGCTAAGAAAATAAAACCACTTAAAAAATGCATTCTGAAAAACGATTAGAAGAAAAAAAATACTTTTTCAGAATACTGGTTGCTTGGTATTCATGATAAAAAGTATGAATTTATTGCAATCAGTAAAAATCATCAGACCTAGAAAGGAAAATGGTTTAAAAACTAAAGTAATGTTACCCACGATTACAGTTTTTAGATCAGTGGTCAGAGGATACGTGTGTTTTCTCAGTACATTGGATAAACACGGAAATTTGTTAGACATGTCATTCAGAATAAAAGACCAAGCGCTACTAAAACACCTCCGCCCCCTAGTGACATAAGTGGAAAACATGACTTGAAACATAAGAAGTGTAAGGAAGAGTTAAATGAAGTGAAATTGTGTAATTATTTATTGAAGAGATGCAGGCTGGATTAATACAATTGAGAACATGGCCTGAATGAGAGCGCATAACGTAAAATTGTGTTTTCAGATAAACATGATTTACATGTTAAGAAGCTTGCTATGCCGATTGAATTCAAGTTAAACAAATATTCAGGAACAAATCCTTATTTAAATTCATTTTGAAATAAATGTAATAAAGGAAACTGTTGAGAAACAACATCACATTTCTGTAATAAAAAGTTTTGTGAAACATTATGCCCTTTTTCCGACAACAGCGTTATTTATAATTAATATGCTTAGCAAACTTGTAAACCTTTACAAAACTGGTTTATTGTTCAGGTATTGTTATTATTTTAAGCAGAGGTTTTGAGACAGTGTTGAAGGGAAATGTAGTAATGTAGTGACGAAATTAAAATATATGTTTTGGTCCTGTTATATCAATATCAATATTTTGCTTCTTTGTATTATCACAGTTCTCCTCTTAGACCTAGAATAGGTGATCATTCAAATGTATCTTATGGTAAGAGCGCAGTTTTGCATAGGAATGACTCATACCACTGTTTTTGTGACGAGTGATTTATATTATAAACATGTTTTTGTGCAGTTATGAGTGTTCGAGGTAAAGTACATCCCTTGTGAGTGAAGTTACAGTGTGACGTGAATGAAAGATGTATTTCGAAATAAAAGTTTGCGCGATTTTATTTACAATTTCCTCAGATCATCTTTTCAATACTACAGACTTGCAGTCCATATTTTGTGCATGTTTGCATCCCACATGCACGTATGTGAAGTTTTTTCTTTAATCCTTCATTAGGCGTGTGGAGTAAGATGTATCACAGACATTTTCACTCTGTGATTTCTTTTTTATACATATTTCTGCGCATGTGCCACTTCAGGTACCTTTCCACATATCTGTTTAGAACAGACCTGTGCTACTTTCATATTTTAAATTGTCATTGTTATGTGTAAAAATAAGGTTTGTTGTTCAGTGAACGCCAACAGACGACACAGCCTTCTAAGTTACAACGATAGGTGCGTGGAGTACATGTATATCCCTGTGATTTTAGTTCTTCTGTTACTTTCTTTCTAAATATTACTGCATTTGCACTGCTTCTGGTATCTTCCCACTAAACTGTGCAAGGGATTTGTTCTACTTCCAGATTTGAAATTGTCATTGTCGTGTGTAAAATTGAGGACCACATAATCTTCTAAGTTATAACTTTAGATAAATTTGGAAGTATTTTTTCACTTATTACTGAATATTTCTACAAATTATTATTATTATTATTATTATTATTATTATTATTATTATTATTATTATTATTTTTACTAGTACTAGTAAATTGTGAAATCTCATTTTTTTACAAATGTCAGAAGCAAAAAGAAGGGAATATTTAACCCTCAGAAAACTTCAGATTCTGATGTTTTATTGAAATGGTTCAGTAGTACTAGTGAGAATGAAGAATCTTCTGCAAATTATGAATCTGAGGGAAAGAAGGCCACGTTACAGTAAGCAATCATGAATAGGGTCCAGATTTGTATCTAAAAAAAATGTTTTTTTCCTAATGTGTACATTCCTAAAACAAAGTTTAATATCCATATTGAGGTCCAACATACGCAAATGCCAAATTTTATTTTATATAAAAACACATATTTTACAAAAAAAAAAGAAAAAAGTTATGTGAATAAATATTTCCGATACTTTCTCCATAAATACATATTTTAGTACTTTCCCTCATTCTCTTTTAACATTTTTTAACAAAAATTTGTATCTCGAAAGAATTCAGTACGAATGCTTCACTTCCACTCGAGGTTAGAATGATTCACTTGCACATGCTTGATCAGGGAAGAACAGAATCCAGTCTCGAGGTTACATCATACAGTGATATCTGTGTTAATGTGCGTGTTTTTTACTGCTTCTATAAACAATGACTCAATGCAGTGAGTAGGATATTCTTGCCTGTTTGTTAGTTAGAACCAGATTGCTAGAGCAGTTGGTTTATTTTGTGAAGTGTAGTTGTGTGGATTAAAAATGCTTAAAGTGAAATCATATGTACACGAGCATCTGCAACATTATGTAAATTACTAGAGTTTAAAAACACTATCACCACCGATAGAAGAATATTATTTTGCCAGCCATGTGCAAAATCAGTAAGTGCAGACAAACTATTCCAGGTAATACAACATATGGTATGTCAGAAAGTAAGCACATCGCAGCTGCATCATGTGTTTTGTCGAGACAATTCTCATAGGAGAATCATCGCCATCCTCATCTTCCAACATTCCAAGACACTCAGACTTCAGATTTATGTAAAGCCTTTTTTCAGCTGACATTTCCCTTTGTAAGGTGAACAATCCCAAGTTCAGAAAGTTTCTTACTAAATATACGAACATTACTCCTCCTGATGAGTTGACACTAAGGGAAAATTATCTTCCAAAGTGCTACGATGAAACATTACAAAACATTAGACCTAAATGTGAAAATCAAAAAATCTGACTGAGTACTGATTGAACTACCAATGCCAGTGGTCAAAAAGTGGGAAATGTAATAGTAGATGTATTTTAAAAATGACGAAATCATTTCCAAGCAATTTTTCTTGCTAGCCTGTAAAAAAATGCCAGCTGCAAATCATGCAGCAGTAGCTAAGCTATTTAATCAATCTTTGGAGATCTGTGGCCGAATGTATATGACCATGTATTGCTTCTGCTTACCGACTCCGCTCGGCGGCATATATGAAGAAAGCTGCTGAAGGTCTTTGTGTAAGTTACCCTAACTTTATTCATGTAACGTGTGTCATTCACGCACTATATAGATTGTGTGAAACAATCCGATCCACATATCCTAATTACCCAATTACTACCTATATTTACCCAGAGTTCCGTATCTCGACTTACTCTCAGTTTCTGCAGGACACCTTGTTGGATGGTGGATAATGAACAAACCAAAAGTATATATAATTTGTAAATGTAATGGCCGTTCTAATGACAATAAATAAAAGATATAAACTGAGACTAAACTAAATCTTAAGTAGCTATAACATCAATTTTTCACAGCCACACAATACCACTGAATACATGAACAACCAACGAAACCTTTCAATGAGCCATTCCCCTCAAGCCATCCATACACCATAAAAGCATTCCACCCAAGAATACAATTCAAATCACCCATAACCCATAAAACGTTAGTTTTCATAACACTCCAAAGGAACCGGAATACAGTATCACCCATAGTGAATATCACCATGAACCCGCCAGCAAATACATCGCACTGTCTTGACGCAACTCATTCCTCGCTGACAGAACACGAAGAATATAGTGCGAGAACATAGCACTCCATGCTGTGCTATAGTCTTCCTTACTGCTGCGCAACATATTGAGCATTCACAGATGGGAACATGATTCACAGTCTTCCACTGCGAATTGCTCTGGATGTTCTGTTAACAGCTCCTAGTCCTCAATGTCATCAGTTCCTTGGTAGCAAACCATCTCACTGCGGTGCCTGGTCACAGGTGAGGTAACAGGCATGCAGTCCATGGGACCATGACTGATAGTTGGCTTTAGGTATTCACCTTTGAACACCTTGCAATGTTCACTCCCCTGCTAAGCATAGCAAAACTGGTTGTCGCCGCAAGCGAATGACACAGTCCGACCACTTGGGAATCCCTAGAAAATAACTCAAACCAACTTGTAGTACGGTAATAGGAAATAGAGAGAGAACCAAACACCAAGCACAACAGGAACAATTCATACTACAGGATAAGTCCGCTATCTTACTGCGACACAATTCCATAACTCCTCTCTTCTACACAAGTCACCATAAGGCTCATCTAGTTCCTCAATCAGAACCACATTTTTCCATATCAGAAACCTTATGCGTGCTCTGGCTTGCAATCCAAGCTTGCCATGATTCGCTGCTGCTTCACTATCATGTCTCTCAAACCACACACTCGCTCTTCGGGGAATGTTACTGAGTCCCAGAGTCATGAAGCACCAACTCGTCGACAGCCTATTCACACAACTTAATTCCGTATCAACACAGATACTGGCTTCCCCATGAACGACCAATAAATCCTACCATATATTACACAAACTGGGGTGCCGTAATGAATAATCTATGTTTCCAAACGCTGATACCCAACAAACTTCCTATATAACACAGACACCAGTTTCTATGTTACATGGCCCGTGGCTCCCTGGAGAGTGACCCATGCTCCGTGGAACACAAAAACTGAAACCCGCTCAGAACATACTAAACACCAACGGCCAAAATTCAAAATGGCCAATGAGGGGAAAGAATGGCGCCAAGCTGACAGTGAATGAGGTACTAGAAGACCTAGCCTCGTATCAGGCCTCAGAAATACCAGATCACAGATGATCAAATGATCAGCCACCATCACTGCCATCTAGATCACGAAAGATGAAAGGATGCATGAAAACCAAAGCAAATATCAGTGGCGGAAACAATGGCCACACTAATGTAGACAAGTTAGTGTCCAATGGAAAAGAAGTCTCTGTAAAATCACCGTCACAGATTGATCTTTTCAAAAAGATAAATCCTGATCTTCCATTCCCTCCTACACCTGTAGTCACGCGTTGGGGCACCTGGCTTAATGCCGTGTTGTATTATGCAGATCATTTTTAAGTAGTAAGTGAACTGGGCAAAGACGATGCCTCTGCAATTGAGATTATTCAGAATTTAATATTATGTGATACTACTTTAAAATGTGACTTGGCTTTCATATTTGCTAATTTCGATTTCTTGATTCACTCAATAAAGAAACTAGAAACTTCTGTAGATTTATTGAGTAATTCAGTTAAAGAAGTACAGTATGTTGAAAGGCAACTTAACACTATCTGAAGTTCGAAAATAGAAGTTCTAAGAAAAAAATTTAAGTGTATGTTTGGCTACCAAACCCTCTGCAAAGTTGCTCAAGTTTTGGAAGGGCAAAACATAAGTGAACTTGATCGTGTGTGTGCAAGGTTAACATCGTGTGATGTAGAATGTTCTTTTTCTCAATATAAGACATTGTTCTCATAGGCAAGGATTTGTGATGCACAATCTGGAGATGACATTTGTTGTGCACTGCAACTCCAGTCAGCATTTTACATCTGATGTTCAGTTGCAATTGGTGAGTTTCAATATAATTTTTTGTAGTAAGTTACGAACATTCTGATGTTTTTTTTGTTTTTAGTTTTAGCACATTTTTCAAATTTTTTGCACATAAAAAATAAATATTTTTTAATTCGAAATTTTCTCGGGCTTCCAGCCAGGTCATAAGTTGGTGATCCACCGACGTTTCCAGGATGTTCATCTTCCTCATCTTCAGGGTTAAGTGATATCTGAGGGTACCTAGCTCCTTAATTTATAGTGCCAAAGGGAGTCAGCCGAGGAGCTGTGCGCCGATTGGCTGTTATTAGTGCGGACCGCTGCGAGAACGTTGCCGACGTGTCGTCTTGCTTTGTGCTTTCCGGCTGAATGACCTTGGGTCTCACAGTGGGCTCGGCAGACGAGTTCTCCGCTGATGACGGCCCATCGTCCGGGTGGTGAGAAATTTAATAGCCGGTGACCATGCCGCGCTTAGTTGGAGACCCGAGTCCCGGTTCAGGTTACCGCGTTCCGCCACTATGGCCAGGGTTTCTTTTACTCTTCTATCCCAATAGCCCGCACACTTTACCAGGACCTCGGTGTTATTGAATTTAGCCCTATGGCTTTTTTCAATGCAATGTTCAGCCAATCCGGATTTTTCGGGCTGCATTAATCTGATGCTTCTTTGATGTTCCGAAAGACGCGTCGCTATTGTGCGTCCAGTCTGTCCAATGTAAACCGCATCACATTCACACGGGATGCGGTAGATCCCTGGTACTCTGAGGCCTAGATCGTCTTTTACTGATCTGACCTTGTTCCTGATATTTGGCGGAGGTTTGTGGATTGTTTTTATTCCATGCTTGTGGAGCAGTCTGCTTATCTTTCCCGACAACTTCCCTGTGAATGGTAGACAGGCTGTGGCTGGTTTTTCCGCTTCTAGTGAGTCCGTGATGGGCTGCTGCTGCTGCTTCTTGTGTCTTGCTCTATTCAAAGAGGCCGTGATGTCTTTAGCCAAATATCCATTCTGCTGGAGGGTGAGCTCCAGGTGTTGAAATTCAGTGTCTAATTGCTCCGGGTCCGATATAGAGACTGCTCTATGGGCCAGTGTGTTAAGTATGCCCATCCGCTGCGCTTTGTGATGGAAACTATTCGCGTTCAGGTACAAGTTGGTGTGTGTGGGTTTACGGTATACCACATGGCCAAGAGATCCGTTGTTATTTCTGGAGATAAGGATGTCCAGAAATGGGAGTTTACCGTTCGTTTCAACCTCCATAGTGAATTGGATCTGGGGTCGTAGACACATTACCAGATTTTCTCAGGCATATAAACAGTCTACAACCCCAGATCCAGTTCACTATGGAGGTTGAAACGAACGGTAAACTCCCATTTCTGGACATCCTTATCTCCAGAAATAACAACGGATCTCTTGGCCATGCGGTATACCGTAAACCCACACACACCAACTTGTACCTGAACGCGAATAGTTTCCATCACAAAGTGCAGCGGATGGGCATACTTAACACACTGGCCCATAGAGCAGTCTCTATATCGGACCCGGAGCAATTAGACACTGAATTTCAACACCTGGAGCTCACCCTCCAGCAGAATGGATATTTGGCTAAAGACATCACGGCCTCTTTGAATAGAGCAAGACACAAGAAGCAGCAGCAGCAGCCCATCACGGACTCACTAGAAGCGGAAAAACCAGCCACAGCCTGTCTACCATTCACAGGGAAGTTGTCGGGAAAGATAAGCAGACTGCTCCACAAGCATGGAATAAAAACAATCCACAAACCTCCGCCAAAAATCAGGAACAAGGTCAGATCAGTAAAAGACGATCTAGGCCTCAGAGTACCAGGGATCTACCGCATCCCATGTGAATGTGATACGGCTTACATTGGACAGACTGGACGCACAATAGCGACGCGTCTTTCGGAACATCAAAGAAGCATCAGATTAATGCAGCCCGAAAAATCCGGATTGGCTGAACATTGCATTGAAAAAAGCCATAGGGCTAAATTCAATAACACCGAGGTCCTGGCAAAGTGTGCGGGCTATTGGGATAGAAGAGTAAAAGAAACCCTGGCCATAGCGGCGGAACGCGGTAACCTGAACCGGGACTCGGGTCTCCAACTAAGCACGGCATGGTCACCGGCTATTAAATTTCTCACCGCCCGGATGACGGGCCGTCATCAGCGGAGAACTCGTCCGCCGAGCCCACCGTGAGACCCAAGGTCATTCAGCCGGAAAGCACAAAGCAAGACGACACGTCGGCAACGTTCTCGCAGCAGTCCGCACTAATAACAGCCAATCGGCGCACAGCTCCTCGGCTGACTCCCTCTGGCACTATAAATTAAGGAGCTAGGTACCCTCAGATATCACTTAACCCTGGTGATGAGGAAGATGAACATCCTGGAAACGTCGGTGGATCACCAACTTATGACCTGGCTGGAAGCCCGAGAAAATTTCGAATTATCACGTCGCCAGGAAAGCTTCAGTAGTTATTTCAAATATTTTTAAGTTTTTAAAAAATCCGGACCTTAATCATGAGACAGGTTCAGAGCAGGAATTGTCCAATGCAGAGGAAGAAGATAGTGATGTTGCGCATTCAAATAGATATTTTGTAGGGAAACATGGGAAAACAAAGCAGAACAAAGAAAAGCCTAAAACAAACGTTCACACTCCTGTACATAACTCATTTTCCAGGTGCAAAGGGAAGAGCTCGTGAAATATGCTCTGAAATATTATTGTTAGATCTGATTTTGAACAACGTCACCAAAATAATTGCAAATTCAACCAACAGAAGAAGAACATGGAGGTGATGATGTCTATAGAGTTAGAACTAATAACATTTCAGGTTAATTTCAGTCTCAGTTTATTCACATACTAAGATTCTGATGATGACCCACTGGCTAAAACTAGTCAATAAGATAATATAGTTAATTAACACGTGAAAGTATATATACAGGGTGATTCACGGGAGCTTATTTCTGAAGACATTCTGAGCAAAAAATGTCATATAAACATTTGTTCTAATCTCAATATTTTCATAGTTACACTAATTTGAAGTTGTTTGTAAAATACCATTATTCTTGAGTTTTAAGGGTAAAAGAATATTACAGATATAGAATGAACTATTCAGCAGTATTATTTCTTTAATTGGCTAGTATTCTGAAGTTAAAAATATGTTGTGAATTCCATAGTTGCTTTGTACAGATTTTGTTTTTCTATTTTTAACTACAAAATTACATTTTCTTACTCATTTATCACAACATTTGTTACAAATTATGCTACTCTTGTAAATTCTTTAAGACTGTACATTATAATAATAATAATAATAATAATAATAATAATAATAATAATAATAATAATAATAATATGGGGCAAGGCCTCCTGCTTGGGCAGGGGTGGCTCAAGTCTTGACCATCAGAAGAGCCGACCTGATGGTCTATTTACATTCCTAGTTCTTTGTCCACAATTTCACTAGCACTGGTTGTTGCTCCCGCTCAAAGTTGGTTGACTGCGTCCTTCCACTGTGTTCTTTGGCGTCCTATTCTGGTCCACAGTCTTCCTAGCTGCAACTTAAACTCGTCCTCCCATCTGGTCCTCGGTCGTCCACGATTTCTCCAGCCAATTCTTGGATCCCACAGTGTCGCCGTGTGTGCCCATCTGGTAGGTTGCATTCGTATCACGTGTCCTCCCCAGCGCCATTTCATCCTTTTAGCGAGTGTGACCACGTCCTCTACGCCGCTTCGTCGCCGTACTTCTTCGTTTCTGATTCTGTCTTTCAGGCTTATTCCGAGTATTTTCCTTTCCATTCTTCTTTGGCATCTTCCTAATTTTAATGCCTGTTTCTTGGTGAGTGACCAGGATTGCGCCCCATATAGAAGTACAGGTGCAATGCAGCTGTTGAAGATCTGCCTCTTGTTCTGCAATTTCTGGCTCTTGTCCATTAGGATGAAGGACAGACTCCAAAACTTTCTCCATGCCGATGCTATTCGTCTATCAATTTCTTTGTCCATGCTGTTCTGAAATGATATAGTCTGGCCAAGGTAAATGTATTGCGTGACAAATTCGATGTTCGCATTGTTGACGATCATCTGCCCTTCTGCGTCATTTGTCAGTACTTTGGTTTTGCTGGTGTTGATTTTTAGGCCTACTGCCATGCTTTCTTCGCACAATTCGTTCAGCATCTCTTCCAATCGTTTCCTGGATCTGGCAAACAGAATCACATCATCAGCGAAGCTTAGATTTTCTTCCGTCGATTGATATGCCGTGCTTGCGACCCCAAGGTAACTTGCGAAAGACCTCCACCAATACACAATTAAAGATCTTCGGTGACAAGGATCTCCTTGTCTTACCCCTCGCTGTATGTTGAATGGTGTTCCTTCTGTATCCAGTTTCACTTTTGTTGTGTTTCTTTGATACAGCGTGCCAAGCAGTCTAATATATTTGATTGGAACACCCTGATTCTTAAGTGCTTTCAAAACACTACTATGTTCTATCGAATCGAAAGCTTTTGCATAATCCACAAAGGCTATATACAATTTTAAATTGTGTTCCTCGACTTTTTCCATGATCTGCATCAATGTCTGAATGTGGTCCGCCGTTGAAAATCCGGAACGAAATCCAGCTTGCTCCAGAGGTTGATTTTCTTCCAGTGTTCTTGTGATCCTGCGCAATATTATTTTCGAAAACACTTTATACATGTTGGACATGAGACTGATGGGCCTGTAGTTATCTATATTGTCTCTTTTGCCTTTCTTATGTAAAAGAATTATTGTATTCTTAGTCCATTCTTCAGGTATAACTTCACTTTGCAGAATCTTGTTAAATATCTCTGTCATTGGTGGTATGAGTTCGTCGGCGCCGAGTTTCAACAGTTCATTAAGGATGCCATCCTCTCCTGGGCTTTTGCCTGACTTTAACTCTGTTATAGATGTTCTCACTTCGCTGGCGAGGATCAAAGGTACTTCTTCATCATCGGGAAACGCCTGTATGAACTTTTCTGTTGAGTCCGCTGTAACAATTCTTGTACTCGTGTACAGTTGTCTATAGAAGGAAGTTGCCGATTCAACAATCTTATCTCTTTGTGTGATTTTCTCTCCATTTTGACTTTTTAAACTAAGCATCCAGTGTTTCCCTTCACTCAGCTCCCTCTTGACTCTTCTTACGGATTTGGAAGACTGCATGATTTCCTCCACCAGTCTGTTTTTAAAAGTTTGCAAGTCTTTTCTTATTTCCTTCTTCATCACTTTATTAAATTCTGCATACTCGAGCTTCTTTATGTCGGAGATGTCTCTTTCTTGTTTTAATTTCTCTCTTTGATCTATGAGTTTTATTATATTTTCGCTTAGTCTGCTTCTTTTCTTGCTGATTTTGTTCTTGGGCGTTGAGGCCTCTCCCGCTCTCTTTATGCAATTCTCCAACTTTGAGTAGATTTCTTGGACTTCTGTATGTTCGTTTTCTCTCCATTCTAGCACTTTCCTCTGTAGTTCTGATTTGTATACTTGATAGTTTATGTTCTCAGCTTGTGTGTTTCGGTCCCAGATATGCTTTCTGCCCCTCTTCCTGATGTTAATTATTCCTCTGACCATTCTGTGATCTGAATCGAATTTGAGATTGTTATTAACTCGTACGTCTTTTACATAACTTCCCTTGTCGGTGAGAATAAAATCTATTTCGTTTCTTGTTTTTCCGTCTGGAGATCTCCATGTCCATTTACTATCTTTCGTCTTTTTAAAGAATGTATTCATTATTTTCAATCTCTGTCCTGCGGCGAAGCTGATTAATCTATCCCCTCTCAAATTTCTAATTCCATAGCTGTATGGACCGATTGGGTCTTCTAACTCGTGTTGTTTCGTTCCCACCTTGCTGTTAAAATCTCCTATAACAAAGTTTACGTCTCCTCTAAAATTGTTGAGAGTATCATCTAGGTCGTCGACCTGGTTGGCGAGTTGGTATAGCACTAGCCTTCTATGCCCAAGGTTGCGGGTTCGATCCCAGGCCAGGTCGATGGCATTTAAGTGTGCTTAAATGCGACAGGCTCATGTCAGTAGATTTGCTGGCATGTAAAAGAACTCCTGCAGGACAAAATTCCGGCACATCCGGCGACACTGATATAACCTCTGTAGTTGCGAGCGTCGTTAAATAAAACATAACATTTATTATTCATCTAGGTCGGTGTAAAAGCTTTCTACTTCTTCTACTGTGCCTGAGTCTGTTGGAGCATATGCTTGAATTATAGTAATTTTTCTCTTCCTTAACTCTAGAGACAGCACTGTTACTCTTTCAGAGACAACTACTATTTCCCTAATATTGGATTTTAGTTTCTTGTTGATGATGAATCCAACTCCTCTATGACCTTTCATCTCACCAATATAGGAAAATATGTCACCATTTGGTTTTTCGATAATTTCTTCTCCCATTCGTCTTACCTCGCTTAAGCCTAGCACATCCACCTGGCATTCCTGTAATGCTGCTTCCAGTTCCTGTTGCTGTTCTTCTGTTCTAAGAGATCGTATGTTGTATGTTGCTATGGCTAATGTGAATTGATCTTCTTTCCGTGCATTTTCTATTCTTGGTTTCCGGTGTTTTGGCTCGGGATCATCTGTGGACTCCGCGTAACGTTTTTTTAGGATGCATAATTAAACTGTAAAGAATCGAGTTCCTAAAGTCATACGATTTGTAACAATTTTTGTGATAAGTGCATGAGAATGATGTCATTTTAAGTTAAAAATTGAAAAACAAAATTTGTACAAAGCAATTAACACATTTTTAGCTTCAGAATACTAGCCAATTAAAGAAATGACACTTCTGATTAGTTCATTCTCTATTTGTAATATTTTTTTACCCTTAAAACTGAAGAAAAGCGGTAACTTTGAAAATACTGAGATTAGGACCAGACATTTTTTGCTCAGAATGTCTTCGGAAATAAGCTCCTTAAGTGACAGTAAATCCTCGTGAATCACGATATATATATATATATATATATATATATATATATATATATATATATATATATATATATATATATAATGATCTAGGCTATGCTTTACGTTCCTAAAAGGTAAACGAAACTCGGAAACACTCCTGTTCTTAATTAAGTAAATTCTAAATTGATCTTGTCCCTTCGAAAATGTTTATCCTACTTACCCTGAAACTTCGCCACTGTATATATACTTTATATTCCGAAGTGATATAGTGTTAAAAGTTGTGTAATCAAGATGTATAAGATGAAACATTAATATTATCGAACATTATAATAAATATCGTAACAATTAAACTAATGTTATTTACCAGTTGCAGTGTAGAACTCGTAGATAAACTAAAAATAAAGTTTAGATGTCAGTTGAGTTTCAAGAGAACTTAATAATTTGAAATATTATATATATTCTTTCACATGTTAATTAATTAGTCAACAAGGTAACCTAGTTAATTAACACGTGTAAATTATATATATATGTATATATATATATATATATATATATATATATATATATATATATATAATATTCCGAAGTGTTATAGTGTTAAAAGTTGTGTATTTCATTTTTTTTTTTCATTTCATTTATTAATTTCCATAGATCTTACATTAGCAATGAAGCTTTAAGATGTGGAACAAGTCAAAATTTTACAAGATTACAATTACAATTTTTACAAATTTTTTACAATTTTTACAATTTTTTACAATATTATGGTGATATGTGAGATGAGGTGAGGCCTGAGGATTCGCCAAAAGATTACCTGGCATTTACCTTATGGTTGGGGAAAACCTGGGAAAAACCCAATCAGGTAATCAGACCAAACGGGAGTGAAATGAAGTGAGGTCAAGGACTCGCCATAGACCATCCGGCATCAGTTCCACGGCTGGGGAAAACCTTGGAAGAAACCAATCAATGAGACCAAATGGAGGATCCAACCCAAGCCCGAGCGTAGCTCCGGATCAGCAGGCCAGCGAGTTTGCCGACTGAGCTACATTAATGGCTCTATTAAAAAATATACAGTACATGGCCAATCAGTTTATTAAATTTATAAACGCAAATGATTATTCATCAGTTGAGCTATAAAATATAATACATAACAAGTAAGTTAATTCAATTTAAGTCATAAACAATTCAATCAGTTGAGATATAAAGAAATTGATAATACATATCGTGTAAATTACTTCAAATTACAAACATAAACAATTCATCAGTAGAGCTATGCAGATTACTATTCAATTTAAAGCATATACAATTCATCAGCCAAACTATACAAACATATACAATACAAAGTAAACAGATTAATTCAATTTACAAGTATACTTTCGTTTAGCTATACAAATTTGTACAATTCATATCAAGTAGATTAATTCAATTTATAATCATACACAATTCTTCAATTGAGACTACTGTTATAGAGAGACTACTTTTCTGTAATGAAGGTGTATAATAATTTGAATTTAAACAGTGAGATACAGCTGTACCCCATGCATATAACCATGCCACAAAAAAGAATGCACCTAAGAAGAATTAATGAAATTAAACTTCGATAAACAAGTCAATTGTCTGACCACAATTTGAAATACACTTTACAGTAAAGTAGTGCACAGAAGTAACTCCAAACATCGAGAAATTGGTCCGGGAGAAAAGAGAGAAAAACTCGCATACCAAGTGGGGATACTATGGATTAACAATTACAAAGCTCGTGATACCTTCTGTATCTGTATCTTTGAATTAAATACATACTATAATATTTTGATATCATTACAATTTTGTGATATGAAGATCATTATTAATATATGGAATATTTTGTTAAATTTAACTCCTCTTTTGGTTAATACTAGTTTTAACAGAGCACACCTATTATATTAAGATGCTCTGTGAGAAAAGCTGTAAGTGCTCTCAGCTGAAGTAATATTTCAGTTCTTTTATTGCACGGTCTAGTAATAAATTGTTTCCCATGATTTATACCTGGTGTCCTGATCCAGGTTTTGTAATGTTGAATCTTGGACCACTTTTTAATCGCCTCTCTGACTGAGCACTTAGGTATTCTGAGAGTTGGATCTGGTGCAATATATTTTGTAGCTGCCCCTTGTCTTGCAAGTTCAGTTGTTTTATTTCCCTCAATACCACAATGCCCTGTTACCCAGATGAGTTTAACCTCATTCTGTTCTGCCAGAGTTGAAAGTATATTGAGGAAATTAAGAACTAGTCCTGAAGTAACAGTATGGCTATTTAAAACCATAAAGGCAGTCTGGATATCCGAGAATACAAGAATCTGCTTCCTTCTATAATCTCTTATATTTTCATGAATGCAGTGAATAATCGCGTATATCCCTGTCTGAAAAACTGTGACATGTTTACCCAAGGGAAATCGTAAGCTGACTGTTGGTCTGATGCCATAAACTCCTGATCCAGTTCCTGAGTCTGTCTTTGATCCATCTGTATGCCACATCAAAGACTTCTCAATGATGTATGACTAGGCAAAGTGATAAATTTAATAGACTGTCTGTTGTCAACCAGGTCACACCACCCTTGGACACTGACCGTGTGGTGGTCAACCTGACTGGCAAGACATTGGACCTGAACCAGGTATTGGTTCTAGCTAAAGGACTTAACTTTGCCCTAGCACCTAAGAAACCTCCTGTAAAGGAAATCATAAGCGGAGTGGAACAAGCCATCTACAAACTCCCGGCCGACACTGCGGAAGAGATTCACAGGGACGTCTGCGTGGCCCTCAGAAGGGCCGGTAAAGCCACACCCAACATCACACAGGCAGAACATCAAGCACTCCGCTCGTTACGAGAAGATGAAAGTATTGTGGTACTACTGGCAGATAAAGGAAACGCTTCGATAGTCATGGAGTCCAACACATACAATGAGAAGATCCTGGAACTACTAGCGGATCCATCATACAAGACACTCAGCCGCGATCCCACGAGCTCCATAGAAAGACGCACAACAGCTTTACTAAAGAAGGCCAATCTGCCAGCTGAAGTGACGAAGTCCTGACTCCACATTCCATGAGACCACCTAGACTCTACGGGTTGCCGAAAATCCACAAGAAGGACATTCCACTGAGATCTATTGTCAGCGCCATAGGTTCTCCCACCTACCAGCTGGCCAAATACCTTACCAGTCTTCTGAATCCTCTTGAGGGAAAATGGAGCCACCACGTCAAGAATTCAGCAGAGTTTATCAAGACTACAAAGCATCAGAACAAATCCGTCTGATATTCTGGTGAGTTTTGATGTTGTGTCCCTCTTCAGTAGAGTCCCATCAAGGAAATGTTGGAGTTATTAAGACCTCACTTCCTGCCTGAGGTCATTGGACTTTTTAACCATACACTCAGCTCCACTTACTTCATGTACAAAAGGCAGTATTACGAGCAATCCGACAGTGTAGCCCTGGGCTCACCTCTGTCACCAGCCATAACCAATTTGTACATGGAAGACTTTGAGCATAGAGCCCTGGAGAACATGCCCCTGAAACCAGCTCACTTCTACCTCTATGTAGATGACACTTTGGTCATTTGGCCTCATGGAGAAGCATAAACTTCAGGAATTCCAAGAATACCTGAACAATATCCACCCGAACATCCAGTTCACGAAAGAGGTGGAAAAAGACGGATGTCTCCCCTTCTTAGACATTCTCATCTCCAGGAAGCCAGATGGCATACTGGGTCACAGCGTATACAGGAAACCTACACATACCGATCTATATCTGAATGGACGCAGCCACCACCACCCGGCACAGAAACGAACGGTCCTGTCGACTCTTCTGCACAGGGCAAGAGATTTCAGACATAGAGAGTCTCCCTTCTGAGATCCGTCACTTACGTAAGACGTTCCAACAGAACAACTTCGGCAACAAGGAAATCGGTTTGGCCCTCAGAAGGGCCTTTTCGGACAAACCACCCACCGAGGAACAAGAGGAGACGAAGGGCTTGGCATACATTCCGTTCTATGGCCCCATCTCAGGCAAGATTGGCAGACTGCTAAGAAAACACGGGATTAAGACCATCCATAAGCTGCCCACAAAGATCCAGAACTTGCTGAGACCAGTGAAGGACGACCTTGGTCTTGGGACACCTGGTGTCTACAAAATACCTTGTGAGTGTGGAAAATGCTACATTGGGCAGATGGGACACACCATTATGGAATGCTGCAAGGAACATCAACGCAGCATAAGACTGCAGTAGCCCAACATAGCCTAGAAACTGGTCACAAGATAGATTTTGGCGCCACCACCATGTTGGACAAGACATCAGGTTACTGGGACTTGGTTATCAAGGAAGCCATCGAAATCCAGCTAGATGGCAATAATTTCAACAGAGACGGGGGTCTACAGCTGAGTACAGCATGGAAACCTGCCATCAATACGCTTAGACCAACAGCAGACAGTTGGGACCAGCAAGTAGCTTCTGATTGGCTATCACTTCCACCAACCAGAATGCACCTGGCGGTCGGGACTAGGAACTAGCTCCTGATTGGCCCACAGCTGGAAGCCCTACTATTGCATATATACCGGCTAGACATGGTCCCACATTACTTCATTCCCTGAAGAAGATGCCAGAACTAGCCGTCGAAAGCTTGAAAGCAAATCTCCAACTCACCTGGCTGAGAACCTGAGAAGAGTTATTCTTCTCAATGATGATTCTGAAATTCTTTATGTAATATTGGACAGGATTAATATGGCCTGATCCCATACGTCATACACCATAAATCCCTTGATTTTCAGCAAACCTGACTCTACAGCTGAGAATTTCAGATGCTTAGAATGGTGCATTCTATGGAGAGCCATTCTCGCTTCCTCCATTATTATTGTGTCCAATGGAGTCAAGTTTAAGAGTGCTTCCATAGCTGCAGTGGAAGTCGTTTTCATAGCCTCTGTTATAGTCATACAGACTGTTCTTGAATTCTGCATAGCTTAATTTTAGAGTTATTTTGAAGGACTTTTTTTTTCAATGAAACCAGAGCTCTGTAAGTTATAGATGGTCTGATTACACTATTCTACAAAAAAAAAAATGAAATTCATTTTTCTGGGTATAACATTCTTGATTAATATGGAAATTTACCTCCTGAATTCAAATCTGTAATTAGTTTCTCTGTGTCACGCATAGTTTTCAAGTTATATGCAATTTCATTTTTTAAATAATTTTAGTTTCCACGCTATGTATTTATGTAGGCAAAATATGTAACTATTAATATTTTAGTCACTTACAAAATTATTTACAAACATTTTATGCACTATAAAACAAAAAATAAATACAAGCCTCAATATAATAATTATATTATATGGAAAAACGTATTTAAGGTTAGAAAATATGAACAAAATACACTTTTCCCTAAGAATTTAAATATCTTATCTTTTTCTCCTGTGTTCAATTTTGCAGTCTCTAATAATGTTCCAGCAGTAGTCAGCAAGAATCGCAAGCATCCATTTCCCTTCATACTGCTTTTCCATGGATATTATATCTTTATGGAACCTTTCACCATGTTCGTCGGAGACATCACTGCAGCTCTCAGGAAAATGATATAGATGAGAATCTTGGAAATACACTTTTAAAGACATGTGATATCCTAGATCTCTATATGCATTTATCATTTGTTGAACCAATTGTTCGAAGTCGTTAACTCTTTTTCTTCCCAGAAAATTTTGCGTTACATTCTTTAACAAGCCCACGCTCTTCTTTCTTTTGGTGCAAGGCATTGTTCAAAATCTGAATCCTTCTGAAGTCTCTAATTTGGGGACTCACAAACACGCCCTCTTTTATTTTTGCTGCAGAAAAACGAAGAAACGTTTTTGAAAGGTACATAAATCCTCTTCCAGATGTGTTCATGGCCTTAACAAATTGTTTAATAAGGCCTAGCATGATTAGGCTGTATTTTGAGGCATCTATAAAAGTCTCCACTCCTGTGGCTCGTATTTGAAGTTCAAAGTATTCATTAAGTCACAAACATCATTGCAGAATGTCATTATGAGTTGAATTGTGCATATGCAGAAACAATATTTCATGTAAACAAATAATACTCACTTCTCTAACAAGAATTTCGGGTTAAACTCAAGATTTCTCTCTCTCTCTCTCTCTCTCTCTCTCTCTCTCTCTGTTAGAATCTGTCTATTTTACTTCTATGATTTAGGAGGTTTCTGTGAAAGAGAAATATGTAAAGTTTTACACATTTTATATACCACAGATGTCGGAATATTATGGTTAAAAATGAATATTTACTCACATGATAAGGAATGTCTCCATCATCCAAATAATGCCAGTTTAACTCAATTTTAAATCCTGTGACAACGACTTGCTTATTAACATAAAATTTTACTAGCAACAGGAATGACACAATTTGAAAATGAAAACCAATGAAGAACAAAATTAACTGTAGGCAACTGTTGTTAAGCAAAGTTCACCATCTTTATCACAAACTTAAAATGTAAGTTAAATGAGACGTATATTGTCGTATAACTAAAAATCTGTGCCTGATAGCGAATTTCTGTTTTCAGATTTGAATTTGCCATATAAAAATCCTTTGGAATCACATATTTTCATATAAGAAAAATGACCCTTGTAGAACAGTGTTATTCTGGTATAGATCCAATGAATCATACTACGTCTTAATCCCCATTTTTTCCTGTATGTGCACCTGAAGTTTCAAGAACTGTATTTGCTCGTTATGTTATTCTGTTTAAATGTTGATTACAGTCTACGTTAGAGTCAAAGATCACCCCTAAGTACTTGAATTCCTCAACCATTTTGAGTTTTTCACCTTTAAGAAATAATGGTCCTAATTCCTTCTTATTTCTTTGTCTAGTGAAAGGTACTATGACTGTTTTATGAGGACTGATCTTAAAACCTCTCTCAGCCCATGTTGTCACCTTATTTAGGGCCACTTGCATAAGTTCCCTAATGGTATTCGTGTATTTTTCCCGAACTATGATGGCTGTATAATCAGCATTGCCCGTAATTTCAAATCCTAGATTACTGACTTCTTCCAGTAACCCATTTACTACTAGATTCCACAGTATGGGTGATAAAACACCTCCCTGTGGACGACTTCTCATAACCTTTGCAAATAAATTGCTGGCTATGAGGGTTGTATGTACCATTCTGTCTCTCAACATGGACTCAGTCCACCTGATATAGGTTTCATCTACACTACATTTCTTTGCAGCTGTAGGAATAGCTATGATGAATGTATTATCAAAGGCACCTTCAATATCAATGAAGGCACCAAGTGCCATCTCTTTTGCTTTAATTGTCTTTTCCAGTTTTTGTGCAATCTGAAAAAGTTCAGTCTCTGTTGACCTGCCTTCACTATAGGCATGTTGGTTCTTGTGCAAGGGAAAGGTGTTCAAAGCATCGTCCCTTACATGCCTGTCTACCAATTTCTCAAGAGTTTTGAGTATAAATGACATTAAACTGATAGGCCTTAGGGACTTAGCCAGGGCCAAAAATTTCCCTGGTTTTGGTATAAATACCACCCTTGTATGCCTCCGGTTCATTGGTATGTATCCTAATGCTAAATTGGCCCTTAAAATAAGGATAAATTGTTTAGACATTAGTTCAGTTCCCTGCTGGAGCCTAGAGCTAGGATTCGTATGTAGTAAAAGCTAATATTTTTAGTCTGTATAGTTTATAAACATGCAAGCCATGCCCCCCCACTCCTCATACTTGTCATTCTTATCATTAGTTAGTGCCAAGGGTCTTTAATCCTCTTACCCACCATTTACAAAACAGCGAGGTGTTTAAAAAGCTGCATTGTCTAGCCCTTATGACTTTTCTTGCATTTCGAGTCTTGTCAACCAGGCTTAAAACCTTCTTAACCGGCATCACATCGACTCAGCTATACTCAGCATCATTTTTAACTCTTACTACATATAAATCCTAGCTCTAATGATGGGCATAATTCCATCATGTCCTAGGGATTTATATACAATGATTTATAGTATTAAGTAGTGAACAATAGTTAGTAGAAATAATAATAATAATAATAATAATAATAATAATAATAATAACAATAATAATAATGATTTATTTTTAGCTGGCAGAGTTAAGGCCGTAAGGCCTTCTCTTCCACTCAACCAGCAAAAAGTATACATACATATGTATCAACTTACAAAGAATTCAACAATTTGATTTAGATAAGAGCTACATGTATACAAGAGTTATTTACGAATTAAACAACAAAATACTATGAACTATTAATTAAACACTGAAATACAAACTATGTAGCAGAATTAAGCTAAAATACATAGAATATTAAGATATTCCAAATAATGTTAGATAATAGAAAGAGATTATTATGAGACAATTTTGAAAATACAGCAGTATCAGGATGCATGTCTAAAGGAAGGAGTAACAATGTAGACAGTGATAGTTTAAGTCAGTATGATTGGAGTGAAATGCTAAGAAGGTTATCTTTTAAGCTGTTTCTAAAAGTGTTTGTCTTGCAGCCCCTAATACTTTGTGACAGGGAATTCCATTGTCGCGAGGTGGATACTGTAAAAGATGATGAATAATGAGATGTTCTATGAAGAGGTATACTTAACGCGCCATAGATAAGTGATCTGGTATTTACATCATGGTTAGAGTATAGATAAGAGAAACGAGATGAAAGATAATTTGGTGTTGAAGTGTGCAGAATTCGAAAGAGCAATGACAAGGAGTGTAAAGTTCTACGTACTTTAAGTCGGAGCCACGAAAGACTTGCGAAGGACGGTGATATGTGATCGTATCATCGGATGTTGCATACGTATCTGACGCACATATTCTGAACTCGCTGTAACTTGACTGACAGTTCAGAACTTAGGTCACTTAACAAAAGTCACAATAATCGAAATGCGGCATTACTAGGGTTTGTACTAGGGTAAGTTTTAGTTGCTGGGGCAAGAAGTTTCTTAAGCGACTCAAACAGTGAATGGAGGAACAGATTTTTTTTATTGTTTCTTAAACTTGAAAATTCCAATTTAGAAATGGCGACAAGTTAAAGACGACTATAATTGAAGCTCCTCTGTAGCTGTTTTCTGTTTATCCCATGGATCTGATGGTAGAAAAACAGTGTTTCCTGTGATACATTTACTGAGAGAGAATTTTCTACTGTTTCTTTTTTGTTCAGTTGGCCCACCACCAAAGTTGGAACCATTGGCATGGTATGCAATTGTAGCAGCTGTATTTTCTGTGCTACTTGCGCTTGTTGGGTTCTATCGGAGTCTTTCTGCACTGAGTGAATCACATTTAGAGGTGAGTATGGTTTATTGTGAGAAATATAGTGATTATGATATATTAACCGATTTCTTCCTAACATCTGTGCATTATTATTCCTACCACACACACACACACACACACACACACACACGCACACACACACACACACGCACACACACACACACACACACACATGATAAAATAAAAAAAACACACAGTTTTCTGTGGTCAGCTTAGTGCTAATACAATGGATGATAGACTTATCAGGAGAATTGTCACATGTGATGAAAACTGGGTGTATTGCTCAAAACAGTGGCTTGATCCCTGTCAACCTACCAAAGTCGTAATTAAAATTGGTTC
Organism: Periplaneta americana; assembly: GCF_040183065.1. Lineage (NCBI taxonomy): Eukaryota > Metazoa > Arthropoda > Insecta > Blattodea > Blattidae > Periplaneta > Periplaneta americana. The sequence continues at coordinate 101,559,944 of NC_091117.1, forward strand.
AGCCCCAAAGTAATGTCATGTCTGGTGGAATTTTGAAGATGTGATTCACTGGAATTTTTTTTCCAAACAGATGTGCATGATGCGGATTTTTATTCTTAACAGCTAGAACGAGTTCATGAAGTTTTGAGAGAGAGGTATCCGGCATTAGTTAATCAAAATACAGTTCTCTTGCAAAAGGACACTCGAATAACCATGGAAAAAATCCAGGAATTGGGAGGACTCGAACTGCTGCCACACCTGGCATATAGACCTGATCTTGCTCTTTCACATTACCATCTGTTTCGAGCCATGACTTGCTTCCTGCAATGAAGAAATTTCAATAATTTTGAAGCTGTTAAAGTGGGAATCCCAAATTCTTCGCATAAAAACCAGAAACTGGTACTTTCACAGGATAAAAAACCCTGCTGGAAGGTGGCTGAAGATCATATTATGATTTTATGGTTTTTACTTTGAAGATTAGATTAATTTCTTATCACAGCACACTCCAACTAAAGTTTTGCTTCAAAACCGACATTGCTTATGAGACACTGTTTCTAACTTTTGGTCAAAAAAAAAAAAAAAAAAAACCTATCAAATACACAAATAAAATATTCTCGGATTGTAATATGTTGTATGTAATTGGTTTTGCACTTACTAACGAATCCAGAGAAAAAACAGTTACACAAAAATGATGTCAAAGTTTATAAAGAAAGAAACATACATTAAATTAGAAAAATATGCTTAATAAAGAAGATATCAAATGATAGACAACATTAAGATACATTAATCATATGCAGAGACAAAGAGGAAGGCAGAAAATAGGGAAGATGGAATAATGCTGGGTTTGCAGTGAAAGTCTTGCCCTTGGACAGTACACTATGAATGAATGAATATCAACCAACCACTCTTAACACGGGTTGTGATGATCTAATGAAAAGAAAACTGAAAAAAGAGTACTGGTTGTATTTAGATAATTGGTACACATCTCCTAAGTGGTCGATTTATTGAATTACCAAAATACTGTATTGTGGGGGACTGTCTGAGAGAACAAAAGCCCATACCTAATGTCAAGATGACAGAACTAAAATCTGCAAGGTTCAGATGAATCAATGATGTCATATGTGGCGGAATTACGTCACTTAGCTAAATCATGTAATTTTGGAGAATGTTTAGGCATACTTATAAGAGATCAATTGGTATATGAAATGCGAGCTAAAATTACACAGACAAGGTTGTTAGGTATTAAAGATCTTACCTTGCAGTAAGCTATTACCGAAATTTCAATGGCCGAAAAAGCAGCTTCGTGTTCTCATGACATAAAAGGAATTAGTGTTAATAGAACCACGGATTTCCAATTTCTCAAGAAGGGTTCTAAGGAAACTTCAGATAGTGGTACTTCATTGTGTTTTAGCTGTGGAGTGCAGCACTTCCGTATAAATTGTCCATTTAGATAATCCGTTTGTCAGCCTGTATTTCAAGTACAAAATTATCTGCTGAAATTACTCGCATTGATAACTTCGATTCTATCAATTTAGTTACTATCATTAGGAAATATATAACATATTGCTCAACAATCGAATAATCAGCTTTGAAGTGAATTCTGGATCAAGATATATAGGATGTCTGACTGAAGCTCTTCAGAAATTGTTTTAGGCATTGTGCACAATACGACTAGGGGTGGAGACACAATACTTTTTGTTGTTGAAATTCTCTAACTCGCAGTGTTTGTATTTTAGTTTAAGTAATGATTGAGAACAGATAAAATAATAAATAGACATAGGTTCGATGGACTGATTGATATATTAATTCATACAATGTGTCCGATTACAGAAACAAACATTTATAATATGATGATCTCTCGAAGATAGTTCATGGCTCTTACTGTATCTAGAGTGATGTGTTCGTGTGAATGTTTCGACTGTTTGAGAGGATTCGATATCCGGTCCTTCCTTTCGTACTTTTTAATTTCGAGCTTCGATTTCAGGTGATACTACTGTTATGCCCCAGGGCTAAAGAACACCCTGTAGCATGATTTTCTGTGGAGTATTAAATTTGAAACAGGAATAGTGTCACCAGAATACACGGTCTTAAGATGCTTAGGCAGCGGTATAGAGTCTTGTCAGGCGTGTGGTAAATCACTGCCTACAATGAAAGTATTCTTATGCCTCAGATCATTGCTGGACTAATCCCATTGGTCCAGTAGGATAAAGCATGCATTTTAATTGGTTAAAATTATATCACACATTGTTCGAACTCTTTTCTTGCGTGCAGTCTCATTATAGCGACTTATCACTATAATGCACTGAATCAAATTAAATGTAAGAAATGTTTGATTAAGACGACATTTGTAAGTACGTGAAATCAAAAGTGCTTTTAAGCCCATCTCACCTGGTGGATGGCTTGGTCTGTACCCCGGGCGGGAAACGGATAACGAAACATAAAAAATGTTGGTGAGGAGTTGAGGCAGTTAGTGAAGACTGGCAGAGAGGGTGAATTTGAGAGTCTTGGAAGCGGCATGACGTCATCCAATGAAATACCTTGTAAGTAGCTTTGTTTTGTAAATACATAATAAATCAGG
>NC_091117.1:104722500-104870000 GCF_040183065.1 Periplaneta americana
TCAGAGAAATATTTAGCAGTAGAAATATAACTCATGAAACATAACAGATCTTACCTTCATGATGGACGAGGCAGTTTTGCTGGCACAATTCCTCCTTTTAAAGTTATGTAAGTTATTCTTTTCCTAAAGATCTACCTCTCTTGCGTTTTTCTTTTACAAAGCCTATTCATTAATATTTCTTACTCTCTTTCTTCTCCGTTTTATTTGTTCATTATCAGAATTACTTTCACTCATGTTGCTATGGATGATTTACAGACAACGAGCTTACAACCACACTGAGAGCAATATTAGCAAATGTAAACGAGACACAGACTTCCTACCTGACATCTGGTGGTGATGCTTACGATAGTGATTGGAAAAAGGAAGAAAGTCCGGACATTCTTTCCTTATTCTACTAACCTCATCTCATCTCACTACATCTCGCCAAAATGTAAAAAAAAAAAATTGTACAAAATTGTAAAAATTGTAGAAAATTACTAAATTGTAAAACTATAAAAATTTGTAAAAATTGTAATTGTAATATTGTAAAATGTTGACATGTTCCACATCTTAAAGCTTCATTGCTCATGTAAGATCTATGGAATAAAATAAATGAATAAATGAATAAAAGAATTGCAAATTTTAGTAAGCTGTTGTTACTTCATTGTTATTGCTGGTAGACTCTTCCTTTTTCACTAATCGATGGGTGGATGGCTCAAGAAAAGAATTTATATCTCAGTTTATTTTCGAAAAAATTGGACTTTCTTCCTTATTCCAATCAGTGATTCAGTTGTTCACAGCAAATAAGACATAAAATGCTACTCACCTAAAAAACTATACATGACACAGGAAAACTAAGTGTAAATTTAAAATAAGCGTATCATTTTCAGTAAAATCCACATACAGTAGGTAGGCCTGTCTGTTTACTTGATGATTTTTGCTTGTAGACCAGATTTTAAAGATAGCTACAATGTTATGGCTAGGATTTTTTCCAGATTATGGCCCATATAATGCAATATATAAACTGACCAGATTTTTTATTGATCAAAGGAGGACTCCATAAGTTGCGTAGGGTATATGAAATAAAATGTGTCATCATAATTATGGCATTAAAATGCAATGATTATTGTACCAATGCAAATAACATTTTATTATTGATTGATTACAGATATATGCCTGCATTTATCAGAGGATAAAGTGCTATTATTTTTTATACTTCATTTTTACATTCATATTAAAATTTATTGGATGACAAAATTTTCTTCAATAAAGTTAGAAAACTCTTAAAAAAAAATAAGATTCATTGCAAGATAGCCTAGTTGGAAATTGTACTTTGTTGTCATAATGACTTTTATTGTTTTTACTTGTAATTAACATTTTTCGAATGTCCCAATTTTGTGTATTTTGGAATATAAGACTTACTGTTTTTACAGATCTGTGTTTTTACCTAGAAAGAAAATTAAGTAAATAATCGACGAAAGGTGATGATGCCTGACATTGTGGTCCTTTAAATGAACAAATATTGCTCTCCAACATTTGTTTACAGAACCTCCTGACCTATTCCACATATTTCTGAAATTACAATCTTCGTCAGACAGGGAAACTTGTCAAATTTTATATCACTATCAACATTTTGAAAAGTCCTTGCTTAGCTATGAACTCAGCACCCTTTTCCACCTCAGACCACAGAGGAACATGCTTCAGCGAAGCCCACTAGAAAATATCTAAGTCTTTGAAGTATTTGTTGCACAGCATGTCTAAATAGGCTATTTTACACAGTTTTCATAAAAAGTTACTGTAGTTTCTTTTTTAACTAAATCTTCTTCATTTTGCGGAAAAGCGGTTCATTTGAGGTCCACATTCTACAAAGGAAAACATTTAGGCATTCTGTCAGACTCATGGAAGACAGAAGGACAAACATCCTCAAAGCAGGACTGTCCTGCGTCTGGTCAGGAAGGAGGATGTTTGTTCAGTTTACCCACATAGTTGTGAGAGAGTTACCATTTTTTTTTTGGAAGAAATGTAGTCTATACGATAGTAAGGACGTACAGTAGTTTGAACCTAAACCCAAAGCTGCTATCAGAGAAATTTTAATAGTCACATAGATTCTGTTGACTTATGTTAATTCTGAAGAGAGCTTTGTAGCAATGAAGTTATCTTCATTATATTGTTGTTCCTTGAAAATTATGTTAATGTGTATTTTTATGCATTTCTTATGAAGATAATAAGATTATACTTTTAAAATCTCTATCGCTAATATTTATTTGTTTATACCATTATTTCTGCTATGCTGTTGTTACTTTATCAATTGGAGTCTGTATTACATCTCAAAGTCACTGTCATTTTACTATAACATTTTTAAAATCCATTGTCTGTATTCCACATTTATTAGGATCTTGTTTCCATACTGCACCTTCATGCATTGTATTTCTTCTCTTGTTTAGTTAACTGTCTGAAGACAGGTCTGAACCTCACAATTGATACCAGCAAGGCAACACTTAGGAGGGAACTAAACCAGGAGATAATGGAGTAGGGTGGCCAGTTCCTTTCTTTCTTCACTTGCATACATCGCCAACTAGCTACATATTACACTAATCAAACTTCTTCTTCCAACCTTTCCCAAATTATTCGCCTTGGCACATTAATTGATTTTCTTTCATGGAAAATTATAAATTAAGTAGTAATTATGTCACTTTCAGTGTTTCCCACTTACAGTCTTCAATTCTTGTACATTTTTAGAAAATTAACATTATACTTTTCGTTGCATGTTGACTTTTGTAGCAGGCAAGTGCGTGATGTCACAAATGTAAGCCCACAGGCTGTGCTCTTATGGGTTTCAGTCGCTTTTGGCCCATTCACAGCAACCCTGCTGGTCACTGCTTTAAATCAAGCTTGTTTTAAATTTAAAGGTGAAGCAAAACAATTTCTTCACTTCTTCTTTAACTTAAAAACATCCATTAATTGATGGTCGGAGGGATAGAAAGGGTAAAATATATTTCAGGGTAAAAAATAAGGGGTGGTACATATGGTCGAGAAGAAAATTACCATGATAGCACTGTGCATACTGAATGAAATGAGTAGTGTATTTATCATTTTGTTTGGGTTGTAAGATGTAAGAGAAATTTGTACTCAGTCATGATCTATCCCATATAATTTTATAGTCTAGCCCATATATATAGTTTTTTATATTGTTCTACAATCTGAAAGGTAAAGCACAATGAATTTTTTTTTTTTTTTAACTGTTATAAAATTGTTTATAATCTCAGATATTTTAAGAAAATTTTATCTGTATTGGTTTAAAATTTAGTTTACTGACACATTTTCATTGTTTTGTCAGTAAATCAGTTTTTTTATATAATGTATTATATAAATTATCCAACTGCTGGAGCAGTAGTTCTTGCTAGTTCAATTATTTGACCTTCTAGTAGGAATGAACAATACTTATAATAAATATTGAGAATGAAGAGAATAACTGGGGTCATAAGTGTAGAAACTCATTTCCTTTCATTCACCACTGAATGGAATAGAAATTATGACTCAAGGCACTCACAAATACTGTCCTAATAATGTATTATGTATACACCAAGTATTTACTTGGACAGGCTAGCCAACCTTGTGATGGTCGCCTACTAGGCTTAGTGCCAGCATGCAGCATTGTGTTGGACATACTCCACTGCTGAGGTATATTTAATATACACAATGCTTTTGTGTCTTATATTTAGTAGTGCCTGTGACTCAAAGTAACACATAGTGTGTGTGAATGTGTGCCACTGCTTGTACTCTGCACAGTTTGTATTAGTACGTGCCTGTATTGTATCATTTCTTCCATATTCTAGTTGCAGTATATATCTAATTCAGCTATAGAGAGAAGCCACAATTTATAACTACTATTTTGTTGTCATATCTGAAGAATAATAATACTATGTCTCTGTGCGTGTTACAGCATTTTAATAGTTTTTTCTATGATAGGCCTATATCTAAAAAATGTTATGAGATAAAAATATTGATACTGCAATAATGAATAACTTACTCGTATAGCCCCTGATCAGTTTAACACATGTCAGCAGTTTTCATCTCGTTTTTTTTTTTTTTTTTACTCTGTCATCCATTCAGTTGCATAGATACATTTCTTATGAGATGTACGACAAATAAATTAGTATTGAAGTCAGAGTGGGAATTCTGTCGTTAATTTTTTTAATTGGTTATTTTACGATGCTTTATCAACTACTATGGTTATCTAGCATCTGAGTGAGATGAAGGTGATAATGCTGGCAAAATGTGTCCAGGGTCCAGCACTGAAAGTTACCCAGCATTTGCTTTTAATGGGTTGAGGGAAAACAGCGAAAAAAATTTCAACGAGATAACTTGTCCCAACCAGAATTTGAACCCAGGCCAGCTCGTTTCACGGTCAGACCATTACTCCACAGTGGTGGATCTCTATCATTTAAGACATGATAATATCACGCATATGATTACTGAAATATTTTTACTATATAAAAACTGCTACGGTAATTTACCATAACTATGGTCCAGGCACTCAACTATGGTTCAAAACGCATTACGTACTACTTAGTTCCCCAAGAGTTCGGTGTTTTCCATTTAAGGCGCCCCTGTGATGGAATTATGTTCCCCATAGATGCTTCTATCTACCATTACACGTGGCAATGATATGGATGCTTAACAAGGTCAGTGTGCATCGTTCTATTGAATGTGTGAAGACACGAAATCATTCAGTTTGTGTTTGTCTGTTTTATTAAGCTCTCCTCTGTAGAACTGGTAAATTATAGATATATGATTGTTTGCACAATTAACCCTTCTCCGGGCAACCTACTTTTGTAACGTTGATGGGCAAGAAGGGTCCGTCGGACCCACATGCCATTTTAATACATTGACAGAAGAAAATCATTTTATTGTACACAATATTAATCTTCTTTAATAATGATATTATTATAGTGACCAAAGCACCCTTGATAATATACATAAATGATATAATTTAGTATTTTTTTCATGTGACCGAAAAATGGCAGCAATTCAGTGTCGTTACAACACTTTCATGGGTGTGCAAAATTTATTTCCAAATATAGTCGCTCAGCCTCTTGATTATTTATGTCACTTATAACTGAATCAGTATAAAGATTGAAGGCATCAATAGATTTCCCAGGTGAAAGAGTGACTTTATTTATTGACCCTTTGGTAATATCGTGAGCCCTAGCTCGGCCTGTCGGAAAAGGCTGAGAGTTCCACGTGGTGCCATCTTTACCAAAGAAATTAGCAGTTTGAACGAATGCTTCCCCCCATATCCTAGTTCTAGACTGTCGACACTGACCTCTTTTGGATCACATTGGCGATAACTGCTTTTCTCATTGATAGATAGATCCTCATTATCGGCGTTACCGTTTGGCTCGTAACTAGAATCGTCTTTTCTTAGCTCAGGTTCTCTAAGCAAATCCTGAATTGATTCTTCACACAAGTACTTATGCTGAGTCTGTCAGAATATTTGACCTAATTACAACTCTTCAGTATAACAGCACAACTAAGATGCATTCAAATATACTGTAACATCTAAAGACCGTACCTTTGTCTCTTTGACTTTCTTCGGCTTTTCCATAATAATTACTCCCATATAAAAATAAAGTAAAGGTGAGAGATTCAGTCACTCTTTCTATTATAAACTGCACCGTATTATGGCTAGCATAACTTCACACTGACTTATTTATATTTATTATAACGCATAATTGGTCCATTTTTTTAAATGCCATTGTTGTTGAGCTTCGGAAATAACTTTGCCAACATTCCATTGCCGTCAGATTATCACTGAATGGTTTCAAAGAGCGAAACCTAGTTACGAAGTGAGAAAAACCAATAAAATATACTGTGGTCCAATAGACCCTGCATGCCCGGTTGAGACTTTAAAGAAGTAAAAGTGTTCTAGAACATTTGTGCAAAATACTACAATATTTTCCTTCTCCCTACATATAAAAAACACAGAAATTAACAAAGTCATTAAATTTCAAGTAGGTAGAAATAATAGCTTTAATTTTATTCACAAAAATAGTAGTGCCAGGGCCCGACAGACCCTTGTTGCCCGGAGAAGGGTTAAACCTGGCTATATAGTGTTTACTTTCACGTAATAATTAAATTGGCAGAGGTTAAGGACTCTGCTTGAAAAATGTTTAACCTCAAGGCTAGAAATCAGTCCTCAACTATGTACCACAATTTTTCGTGGACCATAGTTGTATTTCATTTTGAAATATTTGTTTTAATGAAATGTGAACAATTTGATTATTTACTTCTGCAAATATGGTATCTCAGTATATTCTAAAACACCATTTAACATTATAGTCCAGTAAATAAAGAAACAGGCTGTTCCAGCAGCAATGGTACTAGCACGAATAATGGTCTGGTAAAACGAAAACTTCAGGGTAGAAGGATCACAACCGTCCCTGTAAGTGACTATGAGAGCTATGAAATTGAATTGGATACAGATTATGATGTTTTCGGTGTACTCTCCATATTTACAGACAGTGAGTCAGATGTGGAAAAGAAGACGAAATCTGTTAAAATAATGCTAAAGGCACATAGGCCTAGTTATATGGTAATTACTTATGAGGAGGAATTGTGGCCAGGGAAAGTTTTGGAAGTGAAGAACAATGGAGCTGTTGTTTCATGTATAGTAAGAAGTGGCAATTACTGAGGGGAGGCAGTATCCGCTCTTAGTAACATCTGGATGGCCACGAAATCAGTTGAACATTTGAAAGAAAATTGAAACAATTTGTAAGTTTTTACAACTTTTAATTATATCCATTGATTGGCGTTGAAAATAATAGCGCAATTGATAATAAACAAGAATTTTTTTTGTTTTCTGGGAAGCAATGTTGTCTTCATTTCATAATGGATTTTCTGATTCTTACCTCAGAAAAAAATGAGAAACTTTAGGTGGCCCGGTATTTTTGTCGGTGAGTGTAGTTGTTCATTATTGCAGGAAAATGATTTTCAGATTTCACTTATTTATTGTGTGTTTATGCAATGTGTACTAATAAAAAGAATCCATGTACTTTTCATTTATTTTTAATATTTCTGTGCTAGATTATGTTTCTACCCTTAAATTAGAAACTCAATTTATTTATTTACGAATAATTACAGATCCAGGTATAGTCCATTCATGCTTTCAAGCATGAATATATGAGTGGACCATAGTTGGACAACTCAGAATACAACTACATGTACCAATGCTTATTATTTTTTCAACACTTGTAATTAAATAATTTCAAACACATATGTCAATATTTATTTAATATACACTTACAAGAGTCCGAAGACAAAATTTCACTTAATCTGGATGAATAGTATTAAATATACAAAGAAAAATGTGACAAATGTGGACCATAGTTAGGGGAAACTACAGTATGTGATCTGAAGCCGGTTTTACAGGAGAGTGAAAAAACTTCACAAAATACAAGTTTGTGTTTATATCAATGTGTTAAAACATTATTACCTTCTTTGTTACTATAGCAACAATGCAAATATATCAACTTTCAGATAATTTAAACCTTTCAGCAATAATATAACATAAAATATTGGGAGCTGCACATATATAGCTAATTTTACCAGCACCTTTTTATCACATAGCTGATATTACCAGTATGTTATAATCCCAAACATAAGACGTTTGATTTGTGTAATTAATTTTGTACAAAGAGTAGCTGTTCAAGTCCTCCGCATATGGTTCGTAAGTGTAATGGGGAGTGGCAGCCATATGGTAACTATTGCCGCCTGAATTCGATTACAGTACCTGATCAATACCTGCTTTCTCACATACAGGACTGCACGCATTTTCTTTATGGGGAAACTGTTTTTTCCGACCATTGTCGAGCCTATCATCAAGTACCAATTCAGAAAGAAGACATTCCAAAGACTGCAATAACAACCCCATTTGATCTTTTTTGTTTATAGCATTTAGTTTATAAAATTCAGCCCAGACATTTCAGCATTTCATGCATTAGGTTCTTAATGAACTAGATTTCTATCTTATATACGTTGCCTCCAGAAATACTGTTGAGTATTTGCAACATTAAAACTCAAAAAATTATAAAGGAAGAAGAAGTGGTTATTTTATCAGAACCTGGTTTGTTCTATATGGGTCACATGACATGGGCAGTAGTGCTGCCGAAAATATTAGAAAATGTATAATACTTTTAATTTTCTCAACACAAATAACATACACTTAAATAAACTGGTTGCAACTGGTTCCAATGGCACAGTCATCAATACAGGAACGAAAAATGGTGTGATATAAACGTTAGAACATTTTGTAAGACGACCTTTACATTGGTTCATTTGTTAGATAATTGTAATGAATTACCAGACTGATATTTATTTCAAGAGCTGGATGGAAAGATGTCAGGTCCAAATCTGCACTGAACCACAGTAGCAGTTAAAATGGATATAAGTTGGGGGATATTTTTTATAACGTATTATTTCTAAAGATGTTGAATTGTAAAGTTCTTCTGTAACTTTCGTGGCATTATTTTATTTCCCATAACCCCAACGTCTTGAGTGAGTATTAAAATATCCAATTACTTTGTATTTCAAACTACAGTGAAACCCCGATAATGCATGCCGTTTGTTATGCTATCCCACATTATAAGCTCTTTTTGTCCGGTCCCTTGACGCCCCTATATAAAACCATGTAAAATTCACCGCTTAATACGCTCATCATCCTGTTTAGTACACTCTTTCATCTGCTGAAAATTCTAAAATATCATACTAACTGGACTTCTACAGTTACCGCTAGTGCCCGCATGTTCAAGGATTTGTAGGAGTTTTTGGTGAATACAATAGAATGGAATGCGACCCTTGAGTACCTGCAAGTTAGTGTATTCAGAGTCTGTTCTTGCTGTCAGTTGCAAATCGCATTATCAGTGAAGACTTGACCGGTGCATTGTGTACAACTGTGAAGTTACTTGTTAGTGCCAATGTAAATAAAGGAGTAAAACGGAAAGCTTTATTGATACTTACTTACTGGCTTTTAAGGAACCCGGAGGTTCATTGCCGCCCTCACATGAGCCCACCATTGGTCCCTATCCTGAGCAAGATTAATCCAGTCTCTACCATCATACCCCACCTCCCTTAAATCCATTTTAATATTATCTTCCCATCTACGTCTCGGCCTCCCTAAAGGTCTTTTTCCTGCGGCCTCCCAACTAACACTCTATATGCATTTCTGGATTCGCCCATACGTGCTACATGCCCTGCCCATCTCATACATCTGGATTTAATGTTCCTAATTATGTCAGGTGAAGATTACAATGCGTGCAGTTCTGTGTTGCGTAACTTTCTCCATTCTCCTGTAACTTCATCCCTCTTAGCCCCAAATATTTTCCTAAGAACCTTATTCTCAAACACCCTTAACCTGTGTTCCTCTCTCAAAGTGAGAGTCCAAGTTTCACAACCATACAGAACAACCGGTAATATAACTGTTTTTATAAATTCTAACTTTCAGATTTTTCGACAGCAGACTGGATGATAAAAGCTTTTCAACCGAATAATAACAGGCATTTCCCATATTTATTCTGTGTTTAATTTCCTCCCAAGTATCATTTATATTTGTTACTGTTGCTCCCATATATTTGAACTTCTCCACCTCTTCAAAAGATAAATCTCCAATTTTTATATTTCCATTTCGTACAATATTCTGGCCACGAGACATAATCATATACTTTGCCTTTTCGGGATTTACTTCCAAACCTATCTCTTTACTTGCTTCCAGTAAAATTCTCGTGTTTTCCCTAATCGTTTGTGGATTTTCTCCTAACATAATCACGTCATCTGCATAGACAAGCAGCTGATGTAACCCGTTCAATTCCAAACCCTCTCTGTTATCCTGGACTTTCCTAATGGCATACTCTAGAGCAAAGTTAAAAAGTAAAGGTGATAGTGCATCTCCTTGCTTTAGCCCACAGTGAATTGGAAACGCATCTGACAGAAACTGACCTATACGAACTCTGCTGTACGTTTCACTGAGACACATTTTAATTAATCGAACTAGTTTCTTGGGAATACAAAATTCAATAAGATTATCATATAAAACTTCTCTCTTAACCGAGTCATATGTCTTTTTGAAATCTATGAATAACTGATGCACTGTACCCTTATACTCCCATTTTTTCTCCATTATGTGTCGAATACAAAATATCTGGTCAATAGTTGATCTATTACGCCTAAAACCACATTGATGATCCCCAATAATTTCATCTACATATGGAGTTAATCTTCTCAAAAGAATATTGGACAAAATTTTGTACGATGTCAACAAAAGTGATATTCCTCGAAAGTTACTACAGTTAGTCTTGTCCCCCTTCTTAAAGATAGGTACGATAATGGACTCCTTCCATTGTTCTGGTACAATTTCCTTTTCCCAAATAGCAAGTAGAAGCTTATAAATTTCGTTAGATAATGCGCTTCCACCCTCTTGTATTAATTCTGCTGGAATTTGATCGATACCTGGAGACATAATTTTTCAGATTTTCTATCGCAATTTCGACTTAAAGTGTGGGTTCGGGTATAAATGGCTCAGCAGTTTGTATTTCAATTTCGTCCCGATCATTTCTATTTGGCCTATGTATATTTAGTAGTTGTCCAAAATAGTTTTTCCATCTGTTCAGGATTGAATAAGCATCTACAAGCAAGTCACCATTCTCATCCTTGATCACGTTCACCCTTGCCTGATATCCATTCTTGAATTCCTTTATGCCCTTATATAAATCTCTAATGTTTTTATTTTTACTATTTGTTTCTACCTCATTCAATTTTTCCTTCAAGTATTCTCTCTTTTTATTCCTAAGCGTACGATTTGCTTCCCGTCTTATATTGAAATAATTATCTCTATTCACCTCAACTGGATCCTGTAAGAATTTCAATTTTGCCTGTTTCTTTCTTTCTACTACCATGCAACAATCTTCATCAAACCACATGCTATTCACATCTAACTCTTCCTCAACATCGTCGGAACTTGCTAATACGACAAACCTATTTGAAATTTCGACCTGATAATGTTGCTTAGTTTCCTCGTCCTTTAATTTCGGAATATTGAATCTTCTAATATTAACTTGTTGCTCTACTCGCTTGGCTACTGATAGTCTTTCTCTTAGTTCTCCAATTACCAAATAATGGTCAGAATTACAGTCTACCCCCCTGAAGGTTCGAATGTCTACTATACTAGTATGTCTTCTTTTATCTATCAAGATGTGATCTATCTGGTTATGTGTCAATCCATCTGGAGAAGTCCAAGTATATTTATGTATGTCCTTATAGGGGAATATTGTACTTTTAACAATTAAATTTTATGATGTGGCAAAGTTATGGAAGCTTTATTGATATCGGAGAAATTACAAATTCTCTGTAAACATGATGAAAACACCATTATGAATCAGAAACAGTTGGTGGAATCTTTAGAAATCCCTTCTTCATCACTTAGAACAATAGTGAAAAATCATTAGGAATCCCTCTTCAACACTTAGAACAATAGTGAAAGATCGTGAATTTTTTATTCTGCATAATTACAGTATTTAATCCTTCAACAATGCTTATGCTGATTCATACCTTTGTGTTAAAATTTAAAAAATCCAAAAATGACCCACTCTCGCTGATACATGGTCCCGTTAGTACGCTATTTTTATGAGGTCCCTTGAACGTATTACCGAGGTTTCACTGTATTTTAATATGTTCAATGTTAGGAGTATTATTTGGTGGATTATAAGCAGCATATATATGAAGTTGAGTTTTCTTTGTCCAAACATCAAGTTCAACTATTTAAATTTTATTTATATCCATTTCCTTTTTTTACTTTGTACTTTAAATGAAGAAGCACAGGAGGCCTATAAAACTTTTTTATAATTAAAATTGTCTGCTCATTGTGTGATTTATCTGGAGTAGTGTTAACTAACATAGCAAAATAATTGTTTTTTTTTTCTCTCTTTCTGGGAGTACTAAAGAATCTTGCAACTGCAACCCATAAGAACTAATTTTGAGAATCTGCTGAAAGGTAGTGAGCTTGAATTCTCTCTTTGTCTTACTCTCTCCCTTTCCTCTCTCTTCCCCCTCCATAGATAGAGTATAATCAGGTGGCCACATGAAACCTATAAAACTCAGATTAAATGTTTTTATTTAGTGAAGAGTGTGGAGTAAAACAATTTTATGAACAAAAGTCACATGTAAATGTGTCATCATCTTTGACATTGATGTATTCCTCATGACCTCATCCATGATACAGTCCACGCCTGTGGAGTAACGGTCAGCGCGTCTGGCCACGAAACCAGGTGGCCCGGGTTCGAATCCCGGTCGGGACAAGTTACCTGTTTGAGGTTTTTTCCGGGGTTTTCCCTCAACCCAATATGAGTAAATGCTGGGTAACTTTCGGTGCTGGACCCCGGACTCATTTCACCGGCATTATCACCTTCAGTTCATTCAGACGCTAAATAACCTAGATGTTGATACAGCGTCATAAAATAACCCAATAAAATAAAATAAATCCATGATACACAACACATTGTATCCAACCTACTTTATTTTTGATATTTGCATACATTTCACTATCTGTTTCCTACTCAGAGATTGAGTCTTCATCTTCTTGTTTTCGTTTTTAGCCCATTCCTCTTTTGACCTATTCTTAATGGAAAGGTCCTGGAAAAGTTTTCTTCACTTCTGTGATGTTTTATCTCGCGTTGACCTTTTGAGATCTTGTGGTAGTTTCTCCCTTCTGCTTTTGTTTCTTCTCTTTGCTCTGATGTTTTGTTGTGGAGGGTGCATAAATATTTTAGGTGACACTGCAAATGATGATGATGATGATGATGATGATGATGATGATGATGATGATGATGATGATGGTTGGTCTTCATAGGTGCCTTTACATACAGATATTTTTTTTTTTTTTTTCGGGAGGTGGAAGATTTATTTGTATACTATACAAATCTCCAGAGGAATCAGAAGAATTTGTATGCCTAACAGAAATGCCACCAGATGATTGAGGTTCCAGTGACATATCTGTGTCTACTCTTCCTGGTGGCAATTCCTGCTGGGCAGCCATCTCTTGAAGTTGTTTTTTAATAATTTCTGAAGAATAAAACAAGTGATCAGAAAAGACATCCTGGTTGAATGGAAATATTTACATCTCAAAACCCTTGATGACAGTTTGTATGACAGGCTGCTCTCGAAAATGCAGTGCCATACAGTTTACTTGGTGAATTGTAGTGTTGAGAACTATTCGAATGAAGTCATTCGATTTATTTGATTGTTAAAATCATTTGAAATATTCGAAATGTTAAGAAAATCATTCGAAAAAAAAAAAAAAAAAAGCAGCTCATTTTTACAAGTGATTTATTCTTGAGAACCTCGTGACCAGCAACATCAGTTCCTTTGAAGCACATATTCTCAAAAACAGGTTTAATTTTGAAAGAAAGAAGGAACAGGCTTACTTCTGCAAAATTAGACATGCTTGTGTTCTTAAATAAAAACATTGATTGATATAAAAGTTGTAAGTCCCAAGGGAAATGTTCTGTAGACCTTTGCATCTTGAAATTTCTTATTGCTGTTTTCATATATTAAAAACATATTACATTATACATTATTTTTGTTTAGGCATAAATAAGAACATGGAAATTATACTACATTATCATTTCTAGTTTTCATAAGTTACAGTATATATTCTTTTGTTCTTAAATAAAAAATGTTGATTTATTTAAAGATGTATGTCCCAGAGGAAAACTGCTGTATTTATCATGAAATTTCTTATTATTTTCGTTAATTAAAAAGAAACCTTATACATAACTTTTGTTAGGCCTATTAACAAAATTAGACTTGTGTTCTTAAATAAAAACATTGGTTTAAAGCTGTAAGTGCACACATTGTATGTCTCTTGAAATATCTTATTGTATTTCGAATACTATCTTCCATTTAATGCACAAGGTTTGTTGTATTCCTTTTCTTACAGGACTGAATTTAGGCACATTCACTTTTTATGCACAACATACAGAATTTGGTTATTAGTAATGGACTGCATGTATCTTACGATGAAAGAGTAATGGAACGGAGAAAAATTCTCTCCGGCACCAGGATTTGAACCCGGGTTTTCAGCTCTACGTGCTGATGCTTTATCCACTAAGCCACACTGGATACCCATCCCAGTGCCGGACAGAATCGTCTCAGTTTAAGTTCCAACTCTTGCTTTCCCTCTAGTGGCCGCCCTCTGCACTACGTCATAGATGTCTATGAACGTAGGACTGAAGTCCACACATGTGCTGAGGTGCACTTGTTATGAGTGACTGGTTGGCCGGGATCCGACAGAATAAGCCATATATATTATTTTAATGTACCAAAGTACATATGATATTTCCATGCAGATATTTAGATTAGATTAGATTAGATTTATTTATTTAACCTGGTAGAGATAAGGCCGTCAGGCCTTCTCTGCCCCTCTACCAGGGGATTACAACTATAACATGAACAATAAGATTACAATTAATTCTGCGTCATCATATGATGAAAGAGTAATGGAACAGAGAAAAATTCTCTCTGGCACCAGGATTTGAACCCGGGTTTTCAGCTCTATGTGCTGATGCTTTATCCACTAAGCCACACCAGATACCCATCCTGGTGCCGGACAGAATCGTCTCAGTTTAAGTTCCAACTCTTGGGTTCCCTCTAGTGGCCGCCCTCTGCACTACGTCATAGATGTCTATGAACATAGGACTGAAGTCCACACATGTGTTGAGGTGCACTCGTTATGAGTGACTAGTTGGTCGGGATCCGACGGAATAAGCGCTGTCTTAATTCACGAAGTGATTTACGCATATCATATATATTATTTTAATGTACCGAAGTACATGTGATATTTCCATGCAGATATTCTGCGTCATCATACGATGAAAGAGTAATGGAACGGAGAAAAATTCTCTCTGGCACTGGGATTTGAACCCGGAAAGAAGAATTTTTCTTCATTCCATTACTCTTTCATCATATGATGACGCAGAATATCTGCATGGAAATATCCTATGTACTTCGGTACACTAAAATAATATGTATGATATGCGTAAATCACTTCATGATTTAAGACTGCGCTTATTCCGTCGGATCCTGGCCAACTAGTCACTCATAACGAGTGCACCTCAGCACATGTGTGGACTTCAGTCCTACGTTCATAGATATCTATGACGTAGTGCAGAGGGCGGCCACTAGAGGGAACCCAAGAGTTGGAACTTAAACTGAGACGATTCTGTCTGGCACCGGGATGGGTATCCGGTGTGGCTTTGTGGATAAAGCATCAGCACGTAGAGCTGGGTTCAAATCCTGGTGCCGGAGAGAATTTTTCTCTGTTCCATTACTCTTTCATCGTATGATGACACAGAATACCTGCATGGAAATATCATATGTACTGTATTTCGGTACATTAAAATAATATATATGCATATACCTTGTCAACTTTTGTCAGCTGATTGCTTGACCTTGCTCTTTGAATGCATATGTTATATTGTATTGTATTGTATTGTATTTATTAACATTCCATGGTATTCATACATTGCTTTACAGCTAGAATATGGAACAAGTCAAAAAACGTAATACTATTATAAAGTCTTAATTTATAGTCACAGTCTAGATGAAATATATACAGATGAGATTTACATTATAGTCTACTAGCACAACACAAAGTTTTAGTACCAATTTCATGAAGTGTTATTGAATGTCATGAATTCACCTACAGAATAGAAGGTGTGAGAAATTAGATACTTCTTTAATTTGGTCCTAAATAATCTTATGTTTTGAGTTTCATTTTTTATATCGATAGGGAGGCTATTAAAAATTTTTACTGCCATATAACGAACTCCTTTTTGATAGCACGATAGATTTTCCGATGGAGTATGAAAGTCATTTTTTTTACGTGTATTTATGCTATGAACTGTTGAATTAGTTACAAAGTTTTCACGATTACATACGAGGAAGATTATTAATGAAAAAATATACTGACAAGCCATGGGCATTATTGGTAGTTTTTTTAAAACAGTCCTACACGATTCCCTAGATTTGGCACCTACCATTATTCTAATTACTCTTTTTTGTAATAGAAATATACTGTTACTATCTGTGGAATGTCCTCAGAATATTATTCCAAAACTCATTATCGATTGGAAATATGCAAAGTATATTGTTTTTAAGGTATTGATATTTACTATCTTTTTTTCATAGGTAGATTTAATAGCAGAACAAGCTGAATTTAGTTTGGGGGTAATTTCTTTAATATGATTTTTCCAATTTAACACATTATCGACTTTTAAGCCAATAAATTTGGTTGTTGTTTTAATTATTACGCTAGAAATTTGCGAGGTTGAATTTGCACAGGATTTAAATTGAATTATGTTAGTTTTGTTACAATTCAATACCAATTTATTGACTGAGAACCAGTCACATATTTTGAAGAGAATTTCCTCTGTTGAAGATTGGAATGTGTTGGAGTTATTGGCTGTAATGACTATATTTGTGTCATCTGCAAATAATATGCGATGACCTACATCTTTTATTAGGAGGGCAAGATCATTTATAAATACTAGAAAAAGTAGGGGACCTAATATTGATCCTTGAGGAATTCCATTATTAATAGTTCCCCACGTCGATGCAGATTTCATAGTTGTATTGATTTCAACTTTCTGTTCCCTAGCTATGGGATATGAGTGAAACCATTGTGTGCAACACCTTTAATTCTATAATAATCTAATTTATCTAGCAGCATTTTATGATTTATACAGTCAAATGCTTTGGATAAATCACAGAAAATCCCTCCAATTTGTAATTTTTTATTAATTGCCTCCAGAATTTTGTCAATTAAACAAATGTTGCATTTTCTGTGCCTTTATTTTTCCTAAATCCAAATTGTTCTGGGACTAAAATGTTGTATCTTTCGTATCTTTCTAGATGATGATTCTTTTATACATTACTTTTTCAAAGATTTTGGAAAAGACTGGTAGAAGTGATATGGGCCTGTAATTTTCTGGAGACGTTGTTTCTCCCTTTTTGAAGATAGGCATAACCACTGAATATTTTAATCTCTCGGGAAATATACCATTGAACATTGAATAGTTACATAAATAACTTAATGGCCCAGCTATAATATGTGAACTCGCTTTTAATATTTTGCTTGTTATTTCATCATACCCTGAGGAGTTTTTTTACTTTAGATTTGTAATAATTGCAATTATTACAAGAAATAATTGCAATTATTTTTGTGTTCTCATGCGTGCCAGCAAAGTGCATTATTATTAAAACTTCTCAGTCCTCGACAATGCATTGAATGAAAGATTACATTCAAAATGTATTCCAGCAACGGAATGAACATCTCTTAACCTGAACCACAATTTTTACAGAATTGTACATGCCAAACTTATGGAAAAGATGATCATTAACTTAATTGGTTTCTTGAAAACCAAAATCTACTTACCCAGCTCAGGCAGGATTTAGACAATATCAATGCAAAGCTCAACAATCAAATAGTTAAGAAATCCAAGACAGTTTAGATAAACATAGAACAATACTAGCCCTCTTTGTAGATTTTAGAAGTGCCTATGATTCAATATGGCGAATGAAGCTGTTAAGACGAAATGCATAAAATGGGTATAAATAATAACATGGTAAAATGGTTTTGTAATTTTTAATTCAACGATTTTCAGCTACAAACTATGGAGAAACATTATCAAAATTTAAACAATCAAGAAGAGGTCTCCCTCAAAGTTCTGTCTTGAGCACTAGGCCTACCCTATTTAACCTGATGATAAATGATTACCAAAAAAAAATTAAAGGAAGTAGCCTACAAAATATCAATTGTGTCCTTTTCGCAGATGATTTGGTAATCTGGACATCATCAAAAAGAAAACATCACCATCAACTCTCCTTACAAATGAATTATATGCTTTGTAAATTACCTGACTGGTGCAGAGAAAATTTTATGAGTGTTAATGTAGACTAAACAAATTACCAAATATTCTCCTTAGCTCATAAAATACCAACGATTTCACTTCTATTGAATAATGAACCCATCATACAAACTCAAGCTTATAAATTTTTAGGTGTAACTTTTGATAGCAAATTAGCCTGGAAACATCATATAGCTATAGTAATGGAGAAGGCAAGTAGAAGACTTTCCATCTTGGAAAGACTAGCTGAAAATAAATGGGGATGCTCTAGACAACCCTTGAATATAACATATAAAACACATTAAACCAGTTCTCCAGTATAGTTGTGAAACAGTTATTACAGCAAAAAAATCAAATTTAAATAAAATTGATGAAGTCCAAAATCAAGCGTTACGCATTAATATAGGTGCTGTTTCATCCACACCTATATCAATTCTGCAAGATTTTGCAGATAACACTCCATTATAATCAGACAGAAATCAACATAGCCTAATTTTATATGAAAAAACTGAAAAGAAAACCTAATGTAGATACTGGAGAATCTACTCAGATACTCCAAGAACCTTAGAGACCCAACAAGTTTTCTTTCAGAAAGTTAAATATTTTCAAAAACAATATACCCTACCATTAGACAAATATATTAGTATGAAAAAGTTACATCTTCCACCTTATCCTGTCAATAGATTAAAACCCCATTATAATATAAATTTGATGGAACAAATTAAAAACACAATGAAAACCCTATTTGTCTGAAACAAATTGCACTAGAAATTATTAACACAGGATTCCCAGAAATTGAGTGGGTACACATCTACACTGATGACTCTAAAATTGGCAATAATTTTAATAATAGGACTGGTGCTGGAATGTACAGTAAATTATTTTGTTGTTATATATATCTCGGTCAAAATTCAACTCACTTTGATGGAAAACTTGAGGCAGTTAATTCTGCATTATTGTTATATTTGTTGTTGTTTAGTTAACTGTCTGAAGACAGGTTTGAACCTCATAAGTAACACTAATAAGGCATTATTCATGAGGCAACTAGGCCAGGAGATAATGGAGTAGGGTGGCCAGTTCCTTTCTCCCTCCATTGCGTACATCACCGATTAGCTACATATTCCACTAATTAGACTTCAGATGCATATAAACAATTGTTCTTCCTCTGACACATATCGTCAAGTGAGATGTACTGCCTGATAATATATATACGTATCAAACAGAACCTCAATCAGAAGTAACTTAATTGTTATATTTAGTGTTTCTAAATCAGCTATACAAGCCATTAATGCAAACATCTATACAACAACAAGAATTGCTGAAATTGACCAAAGTATCAAACACAATCTCTTCACAAAACAATAGTTTTGCAATGGATTCCTTCACACTGTGGAATACTAGGTAATGAGATAACAGATCCCTTAGCAGAAAAAGTCCACAATGATCCAACAAATTACAAATTCATGTTCATCATTTCAGTCCTCAAAACTAATCATTAAGAAAATCATACAACAAAAAATACATGAAAAATTAATATATTATGAGAGTGTAAATAAGCAATGGAATATTTTATTAAACAATAAAAATTTAATTCCAGAATGTCCATGAATGAAAGCTGTGGCTCTTTTTCGATTATATATGGGACATGATTGTTTGGCTGCCCATCTAAATATTTTTCCTACTCCTAATTGTTTACTTTGTAAAGAAGATAATACTGTAACTTTTATTTCAAACAATAATATAACTTTTATTGTCACAACAATAATCACTTTCTATAATTTAATTTAAACACTCCCGTCAACAATGGGATTTCCACTCCACACAGCAACTCAGTATTCGTTATTGCACTCCACAGACGACAATGACAATTCACTTGGATTATTGAGAACAACAATGTACTGCTAATCTCAACTAATGTTCACACTATTTACAAAATAAAACTGTCAGTTCTCAGTTCACAGTTCGTTGCCTTGGCTAGTTCTTCTAGCTCATTCACTCAAGTTCACAGTATTTCGAACCCAAGACTTCGAGAGACAGTCCACTGCACTCGAACTCCAGACTTCCAACTGCTTTGCTTCCGCTTGGACGCCGCTCAAGTTCACTCATGTTTCGAACCCTAGACTCCTGGGCGCTGCTGATTTCACAAGCTGAATTCGCTGTCCAATACCAACCACAACTACTGACTGGCACCTTCGCGTCTCCTATTTATCACTAAACCATAGTAACCAGAAACTACGATTTCGCGAACAATCTACAGATGCCGAGAGGATGACGTTTCCCGAAACTTCTCTGGATTCCCCCCCCCCTCAGTCGCAGTTGCTCTCTGCCGCGGCCCAGCGTACCGTTGTTCCCCTTACATCCGTCCCCTCCAGTTTGCATGGCTGCAGCCTCCTCTCTCTCCGCGACCCTTGTCTCTCGTGCCTTGTTCCTTCCATGTGCGCCCCACCCTCAATACTATAATGGATATGACACACCTCAAGAACTGTAAAAATTTAACAGCTACAATCTGTCATTATGATACTGGGAAATAAGAAGGCAAATGGAAGAAGTCCAATATGCCGAGCATTAGCAACCAACCAACATTTAGAACTTCAGTAATCGAATAAACATTCCATTGTTCCCAACACTAATGAATAGTGACACATCATCCAGGATGCTCTGCTAGCCTTTTTCTAAACTCCTGCTCATAGTAGGATGAAAGTGAAGCCATAAAGGTTACATCCAAAGGCTCAAGCAGTGGGTGCAATGAATGGAGAAGCAGACAAGAATTATGTTGTTTATTAATGCAAGATTCACTATTAATGTTTTTGATGGGTAAAATGACTATTGAGTAATAAAAGCACAGGCAAGGGATGAGAAAATTCGAACTTCTTGAACCACACAGTGAAGTTATCTTTTGTATCCAACCACACTGTCATGGTAAATGGCGAAAGAGACAAGTAGGGCATCATCCATCAAGATAGAATTTTCTCTATTTCTTGGAAAGATAAACATAGTGGGCATTTAGTTGCCCAAGGCACTCATACAAGTTATGCCTGTTACAAGAATACCTCATGCAGCCAAGGATAATGCTAATGCATCTACTTGCTTTTTCCCTCACAAAACAAAAAAATTTTAGGGTTTGTTAGGCACTGTTGTGATACCAGTTTCGTCTACATTGTAGATGTCATTAGGCGAGAATTTATATTTCTCATAAATAGACTGCAACAGATCAAAAATGTCTGTACTGGTTGTACAATTGAAGTCTTTCCTGAGTTTCTTAATGAGATATTCTTATGTCTGTTAACCCTATCACCTTGTTTGATGACCTGTAGTCGCGTGAGATTTACCACACCAAAATATCTCAGTAAGACATTTTATCAGCATTAAAATCGTGTGTAATTTTTTTATTGCTTTGTTTACAGCACACTCCACATTCATTCCCAAGCTGGACATTTAAATCCGAACACAGGGAATTTAAAAACGAGTTCATTGGATTAAGAAAACCATAAAACCAGTCTTTTCTGGCTTCCCTGTTGAAAGTGTGGGATATGCCATTTCTTTCAGCCACCTCAATTGCTAACTTTCTGAAATCCATCATTGTTACATCAAACAGCATTCCTTCAAAAAGCACTACATGTTCCATCAATTCTTTCTCTTTGAGAATATAGTTTTATAACTACCCATTTTTTTTTCCAGAAGCTTTTACTGGGGACAAGCCCTGTCGATCATTCTTCACCCTATACTCCAGCGTATTTGGAGGCACTTTTAATGCTTTTGAAGCTCTTTTTGTAACCCATATAGCTTGACAGAACTTCTTTAATAGCCACTACCATGTTGTCCTGTGACCAAATCTGCCTTTGAGAAGTTCTCTGATAATTTCATGGCATTTTCAAATTTGAGAATGAATACCTGTAATAACTGTAATATATTAGAAACTGATATGGATAAGCTTCTATTCATAAATCGTTGTATATTTATGCTCTAGGCCTACATTATAAATGACCTATTAGTTTGGGATGCTTGTTAATAAAGGAAGTAATTAAAAACGTGTATCTCAATATTTTAATTTTTAAACTATCCAAAATGCTGAACTGTATAGACCTTTTAATTAATTAATTAAATTTATTAATTTTATATCATATTTAATTGCAAATTTACTGTATCGGTATTTTATCAAACATGGAGATAACTGTATATAATACCTATCACCTAATTGTATTTTAAACTGAGGTGGGTAAATGCGGGTATAGGCCTACCCAATTTTGCCGCATACTTTGTACCCAGTATATAGGATACTAATGAAGAAAACATGTCTCTCAACCCCAATGAATGATAATTTGAAACTTCGAAATACTAATTAAAAGGTGAATAATAAATGGATGTACTTACACAAATCCACTTACTGGTTAATACTAGTTCAAGAGGCTATAAATGCAGGAACGTATTTGAACTCTGTAGAATATTTGTTTAAAAAACGTATCTAACAAAGCATAGCACCTTCACACAACCACATATCAGCTCCGACTAATTTAAGAGCTACCAGTATTGTCCGCGCAACTTATCTAGGCAGCTGGGTCCCTTAGTGCTCTCTCGCTGCCCCGTAGCTATCTGCTGGTTATCTGACCGTCGCTGCCACAGTTATACGTACAGTTACAAAAACATCATTCGGTATTTAATTCCAGTGTATTCTATTGGATACGGTAGGTGAAAATATAATGATTTCACAAAATAACAGACATAAATAAATTACATATTTCTTCTTCTTTGTGCAATACAGTATGATCACAACTCCAATTTTATTACAATATTCGTATCTGGCCGTGAGCTATGGTAAGCGATACATAAAGTCTTTCAAGTAAAAGCAGAAGTCTGTAGTTGTTGGGTTTCCAAAAAACATATTCTTCTTCTTCCTCCTCCTCTTCTGCTTCTTCTTCTTCATCATCATCATCATCATCATCATCATCATAGTCTTCATCACTGCTGGTGTCGTCTAGACATATTATAGATTCGTCAATGGTGTCCTCCATTGTGGCGTCATTTTTCCAGCAGTCCTGTACGAAATGCATCACATGGTTGCAGAAACCTGCATAGTCTTCTTTCGTCACCTGATCAACAGCTGTTGTGGTCGTCTCCTGTGTTGTCTTCAGTGACAGATCACCAGCAGAATTGTTTTCAAGAACGCAGTGCTTAATCTTGGACCAGCCAGCTCTGTGAAGTTGAGATCGCACATGTATGGTGGGAGCAGAAGTATTGAGTAGCCATGCTGTTTCAGAAGCTGGTCAACTCTGAATAATTTCTCTACTGGTTTATGTAGGTCAATTAGGTCCATCAAATCACATTTTCTCATAGACTACGAAACAGGAATGGCTTTCTTATCGAGCCATGATATCATGTCCTCCTTGACAACATATTCCGTTAGTGTGAAACAGTAACTAAGTTGCCATTACTTTTCGAATGCCCAAGTATAAAAAAAAATGGACAAATTAATATCATTGTGCTAACCTACCTCTTCTTTCCAGAAGATTTCAGAGTCTCGTTTGGATATTGTTGCACATCTTTCCTTATTGTGAGTAGGCCTATGGATCTCGGACTCACATCTGTATATCTGGCAGCTCTCTCGGTCGTCTTGTTAATATTTATTGTTATAACAGACAGAGTTTGGAATCGAACGGGTTACATTAGCTGCTTGTCTATGCGGACGATGTGACTATGTTAGGAGAAAATCCATAAATTATTAGGGAAAACACGGGAATTTTACTTGAAGCAAGTAAAGAGATAGGTTTGGAAATAAATCCCGAAAAGACAAAGTATATGATTAGGCCTATGTCTCGTGATCAGAAACATAGTACGAAATGGAAATACAAAAATTGGAAATTTATCCGTTGAAGAGGTGGAAAAATTCAGTATCTTGGAGCAACAGTAACAAATATAAATGGCACTTGGGAGGAAATTAAACGCAGATTAAATATGGGAAATGCCTGCTATTATTCGGTTGAGAAGCTTTTGTGATCCACTTAGCTCTTAAAAAAGCGGAAAGTTAGAATTTATAAATCTGATAGTACCGGTTGTTCTGTATGGTTGTGAAACTTGGACTCTCACTATGAGAGAGGAACAGAGGTTAAGGGTGTTTGAGAATAATGTGCTTAGGAAAATATTTGGGGCTAAGAGAGGTGAAGTTACAGGAGAGTAGAGAAAGTTACACAACACAGAACTGCACACATTGTATTCTTCACCTGACATACTGTAATTAGGAACATTAAATTCAGACTGTTTGAGATGGGCAGGGCATGTAGTATGTATGGGCGAATCCAGAAATGTATATAGAATGTTAATTGGAATGCTGGAGGGAAAAAGACCTTTGGGTAAGCCGAGACATAGATGGGAGGGTAATATTAAAATTGGTTTGAGAGAGGTAGTTATGATTACTGTAGAGACTGGATTAATCTTGCACAGGATAGGGACTGATGGCGGGCTTATGTGAAGGTGGCAGTGAACCTCTGAGTTCCTTAAAAGCCATAAGTAAGTAAGTAAGTAAGATATTTCTCTTTCGCCTCTTAATAGCAACAAACTACGCTATAACCTTGTTGTATCTCATATTACTATCGGCCATTGCATAAATATGTCTTTACAGAACGCAAAATTACTGTAAGTACAACAATCACACGAAGCAAGCAAATGTGTTTTACCCTCCTCATAGACCATCTTCCCCTCTCCTGCCTTGCTTCCGCTAGAAGTGAACCCTCTACTCCCCGCGCCTCTCTCTTTTAGCTGCCCAGATAAGTTTCGCGGACAGTAACTAGTACCACGTGTTGGCAGCCAAGTTTCAGCACTAATCTTGGAAACAGAGGGTCCTGGTTTGACCCACCAACCCGGTTTGTACTCTTTCCCTAACCTCTAAATGCTAAATCCTTCTCACCAAAAAATAACGTAATAGAAAGAATCCTGTGAAATAAATTTCACCAGTAGTAAGGAAATTTCAGAGTCCAGATGGAAAGGAAAGTCAGTCCCATGATGTCTTCTAATCCTCTCTATTTAATGTATTGGTAACTTTTTTTATTAGCACTCATTTTATGAACTAGCAATAAGAACTTGCACTGTAAATAATATAATCTTTTTTCGCCCTTTGTGAGTAAATAAAATGGATTTGTTTGATTTGGAGTTGTGACCAAATACTCTACATGGAAAACAGTATCTGGAGTGATTTATTTATAGCACTTCATACTAGCTGCTAGGGACACTGTCCATTCTTGAGATTTAAAACTAAAACTTCTTGTGGAAAAGCAAAGGCCCTGTCAACTTAAAAAATGTACTTTTAGGTAGAAAATGATTCTAACAGAGTAGGTGTAGAGATTAGTTTCTGTGAAAACCCGAGTGTCATGCGACAAATAGAACAGTGACAATCCACCGATAAAAATTCTTGGTATTACAGAAGTGACATCACAATTCCACTATGAAGCGTAGACCATGGCCATAAGTAGCAGCAACTGGGCTTTATCCAGTGTCATCATATATCACAATGACTAGAGATGGGGTAGGAAGGTCTTTTACAATTTCGTGAAAACAACTATGTCCAGGACAATACCGTTGTATGATAATTGTAAGCTTCTTCCTGCGTAAATCTCTTCCTATTATTAGTGTAAGTTTCTGGTGTCTGGGGTCAAGTCTTATATGAAATAATTATTTCCACGAGTCATGGCTGGAATCAATTTGAGCCCAGGAAAGGTGAAATTGTAAGAATATGGGAAGAAAACAGTGAGAATACAAACCAACTAGGAACCATGGACTGCTGTGTCTGCGGTGAATGTGTGTCTTCAGCAACTCATCAAGAGTATTTCTGTTGCTGTGAAAGTGCAATGATAAGAGATGTAAAGGGAAGTGTTTAGTGTATTACATTTCATAATGCATTTCATGTTTTTGTACTAAACAGAGACACGTTGAATACTGCTAGGCATGTTATGATGGTGAGAGCAGACTCTAATTTTGAAAGGGAAGAGTTACAGGAAGTAAATAACAAGAACATATGCTCTATGTTGCTTACAGACAGTTTGTTTACTGGATTAATTCTTGGAATCCCCTCGGAAGAGGAAACAGAAAAGTCATACCTGCATGCGTAATAAAAGAAATTCATCACAAATAACCGAACCCTGACAATGAGTACAGAAACTTTCAAACTGCTGATAGAAGGGAAATTTTGTATTTTTATTAACTAGAAATTGTTTTTAATTAAAAAGAAATTCACCATAATTTATTATATTTTGCAGCCAACACTCAGAACATTTTAAAAATTATCTTAATTGTTACATTTTTTTATTTCACCAATTGTTCTTTCCTTTTAAAAGGTTTTAATAACTTTACCTCCAATAAGCATATTGTTGACCATTTATAATTGTTTCAATGTTAGTGATAACTCGATCAGAACAAGTAATCAATTTCGAAAACCTATTACAACCTGCATTTCTTAAAACAAATTCAAAGTTTTAACTGATAAATTTATATCAATATACACATAGAAATTTTTATTGGCGAAAATTGTTAAAATTAGATTTAACATTCCTTGAAACTAGAAAAAGAGCAGCTCTTCACAGCTTCCATAAACTCAGGTGAGGCCACTGGAGCAATGCATCATGTAACATCTTTGGACAGGTAAGGATCTTCCTCCATTTCAATGGTTAACCCATTCACATAATGTAATGCCCTGTTCACTATGTCTTTATGGTACTCATGAGTTTCTCTTTCATGAACTGAAGCTACTACTCACTTTTTGTTGGTTTTGAATATTTCATTTTCTCACCTTTAACATTCCTTTTTGTGTTTGAATTGTAATCCATGGTTGCCATCATTGGTCTTAGTACCATTCCGTCATAACTGAAGTGAACCCTTTTCGACTTATATTTTACTGCCACATTGTGTGACAATAATTCTTTGCTTGCTTCAGGCCCTCAATGAAATTTCTATAATTTATTACAGATGATAGTAACATGTAGTCGTGTGATTGCTGTTTGACCCATTCACTTTCTTCATCTTCAGTACGTTCTCTATGCTCACACTGATGAATAACTTTATTTCCTGTCCAATTATGTAGGCCTACAGTACAAAATGAAACAACACTGATTAAAATTTTTCAACTAGCACAGTTTCGTCTCCACCACAAGTTTGACAGGACCACCACATGTGGTTTATAATGCTATCTTTCTAACTTTGTACAAGTGGCGATTTTTTCAATTTCTTTAACCCTCCTACTACCATAGGGTCAATGGCGACCCCACACATACCGTTTGTATCTCCTTCAAAAAATTTTTATATTTTTTTCCCCTTTTTAACTTTTATTTATTTTAGGTTAATGACACTCCTGTAAAATATTTCTCGTCTACCATTTTCTGTTTCTGAAATATTGATTTAATTACATCTAGTACCGCAGGGTCAGCATTGACCCCAAAACGACATTTTGTGTGGTTTATAATTTATTGCGGACAAACCACTCGTAATTAACTCTTATGCTACCTAGTGGCAGATTATGACACTCTTTAGTCCAGTTCTTCATTTTTTTCGGCCAGATTTCACTAATACTCCAGCAATTAACTGTATTTTGCAGTCTAATGAGCAACTGACTATATGACAGCTGCTGTAGGTCTAAATATGCCCAATCATGAAGTATGCAAAATTTTGTTAGAAGAAAATGATGATGCGAAACATTGTGATGCTACGTTGTTGACGAACGATGACCAGAACCTTTCTGATGACGATGGGGAGATTGACACCATCGAAAGTCTTGAAGATGGTGATGCTTTGAGTAGTTATTGTGCATCAAGTATCAAATCCTCGTCTGACGATGAGGATAAAAATTTTGACTGCTGCTGTCCAACACATTTTCAAGTCATGGTCACTGGCATTGCTCATGTGGTAGCGTGTTTGCTTGCTGATCTGGAGTTGCGCTTGGGGATCGATTCGATTCCCGCTTGTGCTGATAACTTGGTTGGGTTCATTCTGAGGTTTTTCCCAACCCTAAGGCGAATGTCAGGTAGTCTCTGGCAAATCTTCTGTCTCATCTCGCCAAATATCATTTCGCTATCACCAATTCCATTGACGCTAGATAACCCAGTAGTTGAATAATTTCAAGGGAGAAATTGTTCCGGGGCTTATATCGAATCCGGGACCTTTGGCTAAACGCACCAACACACTACCAACTGAGCTACCTAGGAACTCTATTGAGTCAGTGTCTGGTAGAGTTCTTGGGTAGCTCAGTTGGTAGATCGTTGGTGGGTTCAATACCCAGGCCTGAAACAATTTTTCCCTTGAAATTATTCAAATCAGCTTCACCTGAAAGCTAGGTTTGCATAATACACGTCACTGTTCATTAACAGAAAACCACAATAAGTCACACAGAGTTTGTGTGCACTCAGTGTTGTTTGCTTGATGTTTGTCAGCCCACTTTGAGGCCTGTGGATATAAAGGGAGAAATTGAATCTGTGTCTGGTAGAGTTCCTGGTAGCTCAGTTGGTAGAGCATTGGAGTGTTTAGCCAAAGGTCCCGGGTTCGATACCTGGCCCCAGAACAATTATTCAAATCAGCTTCACAGGGAGCTGTATCTGAAAGCTAGATTTGCAACCCAGTAGTTGATACACCATCATCAAATAACCAAGTACAAAGAAGTAAGTCATATTCTTACTGTATAATCTCCTAAAATAGAATAAAGCCTTCCAGTTCATCAGCTCTAGCACATGTCCCTATCACTAGGTGCTCTCGGATTGAATTCCCAGTGTTGACTGAAATAATAATTGTGATGGATAAAATCGGAAGATTAAGACTCTTATCGGGGCACTTCTGGGCACTTATGTTGACCGAAAACATTCAAGCAGGTGCTGAAGTTGTGCAAAGTTTACATGTCAAGACCATTTGATATGCAAACAATATAGTAATTGATTGGAGAAGTCCTTCGAAGCACATATGAAAAATGTTTGAAAAATGTATTACCTCTCTACACATCAGTATCAATAACCATATAAAAATGTTAATATTGTAGTTAAATAATTATTTTATGAAAAAATTATAATGAAAACCATGGCTGAAGACTAATTTTGTGCATAAATGTCAGCATTGAAAGTGTAAGTATTTTT
The DNA here is from genome assembly GCF_040183065.1 of Periplaneta americana. NCBI lineage: Eukaryota > Metazoa > Arthropoda > Insecta > Blattodea > Blattidae > Periplaneta > Periplaneta americana. The sequence continues at coordinate 104,751,530 of NC_091117.1, forward strand.
TTTTTCCGATTTTTTTAATACTGGGGTCAACATTGACCCCATGGTATTCAGTGTCACAAAAAATGTCTGGTAGTACAAGGTACAAGGGTTAAACTTTTTAGCTAGATACTCAGAAAGGTGCCACACAAACTTGTGTGTTATTTGCGGAAATTTCGTCCTTAGTAGTTTTCGGACCTCTCGATGGCGACAGGAAAGAAAAGTTCCATTTCTACACCTTTTCAAGTAATCTAGATAATATTTTGTCGCATGCTGGCTTCTCCAAATCCCCATTAATCTGACCCTTTTGAAGTACAACAAAGTCAATTATTTCGTCAGTGGTAATGTCCATGACTTTGTACTTTGCTGAAAATCCTGGGCTATCAAACTGACTATTCCCAGCTAACCAAACCTTTTTATTTTGTTTACCTGCGATTATATTCTTATGTTGTTGTAACCACACATTCTTTATCGCAGGTGCGACATAACTGTTGATAATGTTATAAAACGAAGTAGGAGACATGAAGTGCAAATTGAAAGTCTTGGCAAAGGATCTGAAAACACTCAAACTTACACTGTTAGTGTAAAGAGATGTTGCTAATTTAACAGTAAGAGAGGATTTCTTTACGTTTTTTTGCGACCGCCAGATATATTTATGGCGAGCACTGCATTCAGATTCGACAGATAATGAAGGGCCCTAGATCTCGGCTGCACAGAAATTACAGTTTTTCCGCATTTATAACAAATGACGAACAGAGAGAAGGGCACACTTGTCTATTTTAAAATTGTTATATTTCAGTAAAACTGCTTCTCCTATGGAGTCAGTGTACACGTCACTAATGCTACTAGCTGTTTCACAAAAGGACAGATCCATATCATTTACCTCCTCACTTTCAGAAGTTTCACAGTTCGAAATACCCCTGAAAATTTCACTCCCCAGCGCACACTGCACACTTAATTCATTGCAATTTGTATGTGTGTTTAAATTGGCATCATCACTTGTTCTTGGATATCACTGGCCCCTGCTTCTTCGTTCACTGTCTCTCATAGTTCACTGCATGAACTTGTAAATGACTAGTCTATTGCTTGTTTTATAATCTTCTTCCTTACGTATGCACCAGTATTTCTCTGACTTTGATGACGTTCATTAATTTCACCCAGTTTCAATTTTTAAAGAGGGGATTTCACTTTTTTTAAAACCAGTCTACTTGTTTTGATACGCAGAAGTACATTTCTTAGCTGGAATGTAATTTAAAAATCTTCTGGAGTGGAGTGTTCAGAACAAATAATGGAATTCCGGTTGGGTTCGAAATTACGCTAATTTATTCGATTCACCCATGCTTTGAATCTATTCGGTGAGCTTTCGCGATTAGGAAATTCATTAATACTTATTCCAAGGTCTGTGTTTATAGTATTTGAACACCCAAAAACACAACAATGAGGCATTTCCGATAGAATAGCATACAAACTTATATATCAAATAATAAGACACTAATTGCTTCACCGTATGAAACGCTACTGAGTGAAGCTCTAAGGAAGAATTACAGTGAACTACCTGGAGTTGTGACCATTCGAGCCCAGGCATTATCAAAGAAAGCGGAAGGCTTTGAGATATGAAAAGCCGACAACAATATCAATGTCAAAGACATCCTCTTGCAGCTGTGGATTATAATTTATGGCAAGAATAAGCGCTGTTGCTATACGTTTAATCTAATTTAATTGTTAGTATGAAGTACGGCAACAACACATCACAAAACAACTCATGAACAACTTGCAGCTTGTAAGGATGGAATTTCAAATCTGTTTTCAATATCCGATGGAGCGATCGCTGGCTGATTTGCATTGTCAGCAAATGTCGACGGGCTGAGTGCTGTGGACTTCGCTGCATTTCTGCTCGAATGCAATTGACATTCTCGGCGTTCAGGTGGTTCTTGACCTACCTGACGATTTCTTGTTTTTCACTGTGTCTTGAAGCCTAAGATGCCCTTCAAAATTACAGCCCCAGGAGTGATGACATACAGAAAATCATACAAGAAAATACTCACCAGTGGCGGACACCTACACTGGAGATCCCATTGAAGTTAAGTATTGAAAAAAAGATCTGGAGCCAGGAAATAAGGAATGCAGCTACTTTGCCTAAGAATAATATGGTCAGTCAGGAGAAGAAAAAGAATGTTCTCAACCTGATGAAGTATTTTAGAATACCAGAATCTGCTAAAGATTTCTATAAAGACATTACTGGGAATTCATGTTAAATTTTATTGAATGTTCCTAATATTTTGTGCATACATTTAATTTTACTTAAGTGTGAGTATTTTGAGACAGCAAATAATACATTTCAGGTTATTTCGGCAAATTTGGACCTATCCTTTTTTCATACTAGTGATTCAATATTATTATCGTTGATGAATGTATAGAGTTTTTGTGTTTTCCCAAAAAAAAAAAAAAAAAAAAAGTAATATTATTGTATTTTGTTCTTTGTTGAAAATAAAATGTAACAATCACAAGTTAATACAATATAAATACATTTAAAATGTGATAAAATCACATATAAGAGTCATTCCATGTCAAATCGCACAAAATTATACAAATTTTGACCTTCATATTTCTGATTGCGTTTATATTTTTTTTATCAACTCTATAGGTCTAATAAACCAACAAGTGTACTTTTATTTCCTCCTAAGTCCACATGTTTTTAAAATATTGCATGTTAAAATTCGTTAAAAATGTCGCACAATCCAACATTTAAAGCGTCATATTTCCGACGATATTTACGTTAAAATTTTTTTGAAAAATGCATTTAAAAGCTTAAAGTACTGTCTTTTGTTAAATATTTACTAACTAATTTTAATATAATTATTACAAATATTTTTTTATGATTCAATTTTTAAAAGTTAGATATCAATGTGAAATAGCCGTATTAAAAATCTAAAAAAATTCCTACTAGGTGCACTGAAGTATTCTTAATAATTCCAGAAAAAATCACAATGGGATCTCCAATAGTTTAATGGAAAATTAATTACTTACGACGCAATGTGTAGCTGTCGGTGCAGCAGCAGTGGATGGGAAGCGTTGAAGCACGCTGGGAGGTTTATCGGCGCTGGATGATGGACTGAACGTTGCAAGATTACACACAGTAGGGATCAAGTCACTCGAGAAAACACTGCTAATTTACTTATGATATCCTCAAATATTTGTACATTATGCTTTTTAAACGTTTGTTTTCATTCACACTACACTTTAAATTTTCATTCGCCTACCTTCTTTCTTGAAAGAAAATTGTTTTACTAGGCCCAAATCTTCAGTTTTTGACAACGGAATGAAAGAATGTAATTTTAATGTACTAGTTATTGGTTCTAGATTGTGGTATCTGGCCTGCAAATTTTCAGTGTGGTTTTTGTGCTTATTCAATGGACAGAATATAAATGACACTTTAGAAATGTTTTTTGTGACCAATCAAACAGTTTTTATTGTTGATGTTGTTTTATAGAATCTTGTATAGGTTGATCTCGTTGCAAGTCTTTTAACAGTTCCTCCAATGCCACCACATGGACTTTTACCATGCGACGTTGCAAATAAGTGTCATTCAGCACTAATTCCATAATCGTCTTCATGTAAGCAATTATTTTTAAAATTTTCTTTGTTTTTGTGTTGTTAACTTGATCCATCGGAAAAGTAATTTTTTTTTTCCATATCGTTGAATTCTTGCTTTAAGAAGTTGATAGCTTCGGATTGAAAACAATGAAAGGAATCGGTGTCATGTTTCATGCTTTTTGAGATGACGACAATATTTTTGTGACGAACTTCTGTATCTTCTTTGAAATATACTACGAAAGGATGTATTGTGTCTTGGCATTTTTTCCAATGCACACCTTGTACTCAATCTTGTATTACAAATGAATAATTTTCAGAAAAGTCTGCAATACATAACTATGTAATATTCAGGTTGTATATTTTCTTTGCATTCCGTCAAAAATAAAATATGGCGACTTTTGAAGGGATGACGATGCATCTTCTACATGAAAAACTTTACTTGCTTGGAAGCCTTTTATTTTTTTAAACTTTTCACGGGGGTATCGTTTTCGTTGTAGTTTTCTTTTCTTGATAGGGGATTCTATTGACATCAAACTCTTGTTTATTTCCTCGATATTGGTGATTTATAGCGCTGTATCCATAGATCTGCTAGAATAAGAACTGGGATAATCACTCTCTCTTGATTCATGTTTACTAATATCACAAGAACTACCGGCTTCACATATAATTTCATCTGACCTATCTGGAAGTTGATAGATTTTTTACGGAACGAATCACATATTCGCACATTCAAAGACTCCATTAAATTGAGCTTTATCAATAAATCGCGACTTATGCGGCTTAGTGTTTTCTTTTTAAAATCGTGATTAGAAAGGTCAAATGGATTTAAACACTTGTTATATATTACGCGTTCTTTACCGTCACTGATGTTGTATAGAAGTCACGTCACTCCGTGAAATTCAAACCCTGACTGATTATTTTTCTCTTCTATATTTTGTGTCCTGCCATCTGTTTACTGCCATAAAGTTTACTGCCTTACCCAGCCTTGCTATCTTTAAACACTTCGCTATTTATACAGTATAAACATACAGCATTGTGAAGGGCTCCCCCTCTTAGCTGTTCTGACAATAATAAGATAACTTTAGATATTTACTGTTCCTTAAGGTATTGATCATTTGATGAATGAATGCATTTCTTTCGTAGTGTTGCGAGATCAGATATTACATGCAACGGGGGATTTCCGTGGACAGCCTTCTAGTCTATCTATGGCTGCAAGTAGTACATTAGCTGGGAATCGCGAGCGCGTGCATGCTTCCGGAAAATAAATTGTTACAAATGTATGTGTGGAGATCCCACATTTCTAAATGCAGTAGTTTACAGATAATACATCAGGGAACAAGTCTATAATTTTTTTAGATTTTTAACTTGGCAATTTAATATAGTAATTATGCTTTGAAAAAGAAATGATTAAAAAAATACGCCAAATTTTAAATTTATTAGTGATAGGCCTAAAGTAATAAAAAGTGTTGTATTTAGTCTTTCAAATGCGCCAAACCGCAAATCTCAATTATTTGTAGACACAGAGTTCCAAGTGAGTTTATGTAACAGTGCGCGCATAATTTGCGTAATTTCAGATAGTCATAACTACACAAATAATTAATAATTGTGAAAATAAAACAATACGGGTCTTTTTATTTGATGTCTGGAATTCATGAAAAAAAATTCGACCATTTCCGAGAAGGTAGTGTTTTATGGCTGTGCGATTTGACGTGGAATGACTCATAAACAAAAAATAAAATATCAGAAAAATTAACTAAAAAAAGATATAAAAAAAGTCAGGTTTAAAAATGTTAACAAAACATGTGTTAAAAAACGCTCTTCAATTTCTAAAATATGTTATGAAGTTAACGGGAATGAAAACAGCGAGTGAAATATCTATACCAGTAGTCAGGTTGCTTGTTTACATTAGGTGAAGTTACTTTAAACTGCAATATTAATGTTTAATTCTTATGTAGTTTCGTTGTTTTCAATATAATTTCCATTCCTCTCAAATTCACTTATATTATGTTTAGTCATTTATAGTTCAGTATTTTATATCTATACTAATAAATAAATCTGTAACAGAAATTTTTCTGTTAATTTTCGCTTTTCCAAAAGTAATTGGTGTTAACATGTATAATTAGCCATCCTGAGACCGAAAATCGCTTTTTGAAATTTTTTTTTTTGTATGTCAGTCGGGATGTTTGTTACCTTTTCACGCGATAATGGCTGAACCAATTTATATGAAAATTGGAATATAAATTAAGTTCGTTCTAACTTACATTTTAGGCAAGGTCCGTGGACGGTTGGTCGCTATCGCTCTCACAGGTCCCTTCATAACAGCTTTTAAAGAGAAAGTGAAGGCGCGGTAAATCTGTGACGTCACCACGGGGACACACTCCATTGTCAACCCCTTGGCTTGCGCTGCCTTTATTAGTAGTTACTGGAATTTAGAAAACGCGGGGTGTGTTTGTGATTTTGTATATACCTTGCTGGTGTGCTGTTTATAATAGGCTTATATTGTTACTATTATAGCATGCAAAATGCCAAATTGTGTGGTGAGCGAGTGCCAGAATTATAGCAGGAAAACTAAAGGCTCGAGTGTTATTTATCATACGTTTCCCTCTGATCCAAAGCTCCGAAAGGTTTGGGAGATTAAGTGTTATCGAAAAGATGAATTTAATCTTGAAACTGCGCGTATTTGTTCCGAACATTTCACATCTGATTCCTACGAGCGTGATTTGAAAGCCGAGCTTTTGAACATACCAGCAAAGAAAAAATTGAAATTAAACGCCCAACCATCGCTGAATTTACCAGTGTGCTATGTGCAAAACAGTGAGATAAACAGTGCTAGAAGTAAACGTGTAGAAGAGAGAGCTTGCAGAAAAAAAGTTTTGTCTGAGGTAAGTGAACAACTAGATGCAAGAACAACAGTGCGGCAGGACGATCCATTGGGTGTGTTATCTTTCGTCTGCTCATTGGAAAATGAGGGACTGGATCTCAAAAAAGAAAATGAAGAACTACGTATAGAAAATGAAAAACTTAAATTAGACATTGAGAAGTTAGAGTCTAAATTAAAAGAATTACAAATAAAATATAAAAATCAAGCACATTTTAGAGTCAACCAAAATTCACAACGACAAAGAAAGTGTTTAAATCGCTTAGTAAATGGAAAAGTAAAACATTTATTAGCTAAAGTGTTCACTCCAGGGCAAATAAAAATGCTTATTAGCGGGAAAAGAAAGCAAAGATGGGAAGAACAAGACATAATTCCGGCATTAGCTCAGCGAGCAATTAGTGATAAACTGTACAATCATTTGAGATCACAGGTGGGAATTCCTCTACCAAGCGTTGCTACTCTGCAGCGTTGGACAAAAAAATTGCCCTTTTCTCCTGGTATTCTTACACCAGTACTGAAAATTTTAAAAGAGCAGGGGATGTCTTTGAGCGAAATGGATAAGTTATCTGTGTTACTATTTGATGAGATGAATGTCAATGGTGTCATTTGTTACGATCACGAGGATGATTCGATATTGGGCCCTCATAGAAATGCTCAAATCGTAATGATCCGAGGATTGACAGGTGAGTGGAAGCAGCCCATCTATTATGATTTCGACAAAACAATGAACAGAGAGCTACTGTTTGAAATTATAACAGAAATTGAAGTGGCAGGTTTCAGAGTAGTTGCAATTGTTTCTGATCTGGGTGGCGGCAATAGAAGACTGTGAAATGAGTTGCAAATAAATGTAAATCAAACCTGCTTTACAAATCCTGCTTCGGATGCAAATATTTGGGTTTTTGCAGATTTGCCCCACCTGATTAAGTTATTAAGAAACCATTTTATTGACAGTGGGTTTCAGTTGAATGACACAATTATTGAAAAAAATGTAATTGAACGGATTATTAAATCCGATTCTTCGGAGTTGCAACTATTCCCAAAATTACATTGGGGTCACATTACTGTGCAAGAGAATGATAGGCAAAGAGTTGCACCAGCTATGGAACTTTTTTCACATCACACTGCTGCTCTAATCAAATATTTGGTACCCGAAAGTGAAGAAGTTCATGAATTTTTTCAACTCATAAATGACTTCACAGATGTAATGAACTCGGGAATTCCGAAAGATCCTACACACAATAAACTGAAATGTGCCTTCGGAATTAACCACAATGAACAAGTAGATATATTAAATAGAATGGAGGAAACAATAAAAGAACTGAGAGTCAGAGGCAAAAATACTCTTCTACCTTTTCAGAATGGCTTCCTTACCTCTATTAAGAGCTTGAAAGGGTTGCATAGCGATTTAAAAGAAAAAGGAATTGATTATATAATGACCAGGAAACTCAATCAGGATGCTCTGGAAAACCTATTTTCCCAAATTCGTGGGATGGGACATTTTTATAATAACCCTCTGCCCGTCGAAGTAAAAAATCGCTTACGCCTACTGATATTAGGATGTCGACTGCCCCACCCTACAAGTGCTCCAGTAGAAGATTCAGGTGGAGTAATAATAACAAAGCAAGTTTTTCAGGATCTCGTAGACATTTCTCATGAAAGCGTGAATGAAATCCCTGAGGAACTAAACTCATTGGAGATGGATATTGATGATAGAATTGACACAACAGAGCTGATGAAAAGGGAAGAAATGGAAGCGCTCAGTTATGTTGCTGGTTACATTGCTAGAAAATGTAATAACAAAAGTGCTGTTTCGGATACTAATTCCAGTCAACAATCTCCAGGATGGATAGAGGTCGTTTCTCGTGGTGGATTGGTTTATCCCTCTTGTCAGTGGATGGCAACAATTGAAGAGTGTGAAGTTATATTTAGAAAATTTCATAAAAAATCGGTCAATAGGAAAAAGAATGTAATTGGCCGTTTATTTAGATTTTTGAGGAAAAAGTTTCCAAATGAAGATCCGGAATTATTGAAGTTATTTAGTAGAGCACGGACATTTTTTAGAATTCGTTATCTAAATAGAAGGAAACAGGACGTCAAAAGAAGAAACCGTATGAAGCAGAAACAATGGTTGCAGAGCTGCTCATCGCGTCCTTCACAAGACTAGGTGAGTCAGTTTAAATTTTGTGAAACATTCTTTAAATAAATTGTTCTATTTGTAAAATCAGTGTTAAATGTTAAAATTGGGATACTTTCACTCCCCGCTGCTATTGAAACCACTTTATTAAAATACTATAGGTTAATTTACAAAATATTCATTTAACAATTCTGTATAAAATTAATTATTAATTAGTTTTAGTGCACACACTAGTCCAGTGTTATTAAGGGAAATTTAATACATTTTGCATGCGTAATTTAAATTCTGTCATTCGCCAATGTAGTTTTTATTTATTGAACACTACTTTAATATAATTAATATTTTGGACTCGGAAACAGAAATTGATGTGTAAAATAAACTAAATATACCTATTGTGCAATGCGTATTCGTTAATAACTTTCTTTAAAATTGGACCGAAATATTCCACAGAGGTTAGAGATACAAAAGCAAGTTGGTACAATGAAGCATTCGTAATAGTTTTTTATATTGCTATAAGAATTTGGAAAGTAAACAATCATTGAATAAAAAAAAAAGATGGGGCATTGAAGTGGGAGTTCTATATCTAAGCCCTTACTCCTTCAGTGTGTATGTGACCCAAACAGATATATAAATATAGGTCTTTAAATCACTTGTTTATCGCTAGAAAGTGCAAGCTGAGGGTTGAAAATGAGTATAGTGTTCCCGTGGTGACGTCACAGATTTACAGCCCCCTCGACTTTCCCTTTAAACGCTGTTATGAAGGGACCTGTGAGAGCGATAGCAACCGACCCTCCACGGACCTTGCATTTTAGGCTATATGTCATTCAAAATACTTTATTTAAAAGGGGAGTTATAAGGGGGCCTGAATTAAATAAATCGAAATATCTCGCTTATTATTGATTTTTATGAAAAATGTTACATAACAAAGTTTCTTTACGATTTCCGATAAGTTTTATTCTATGCAAAATTTTGATAGAAATGATATTATTATGATGTACCTAAGTACATAATGATATTTCCGTGCAGGAATTCTGCATTACCATATGGCGAGATATATCTATTTTAAAATAACAATGCTTTTTATATCATTGTCGCCTAAGATTAATATACGAGTAATGAAGATAAAATTGTATTTGACTCTGCATTTATTTAAGGTGGCCTTGGACAACAATCGGATTAATATTTATTTAACCCTTTTATATGGATGATATATGTTTATAATATACTAAATATTATTATAAAGAGAGAGTGTTTGTGTGAGGCAATCTCAGAAAACTATTTAATAGATCTGAATAATTCTTTCATCATTGGAAAGTGTAGTTCCTTTAGATGGACATAGGCTTTGTGTCATTACAGAAGCTCATGAGTGAATCGAGGACTGTGCACAAATGAATATAAGATGGGACTAAACAGAACCTTACACACAGAAAACTTTGTATACTGTCGAAACTAATAATTAGCGATATGTAAATTTTATGCTATTTGAAGGTACCATACTGAAATTTGATGTCTGATTTGCGTTGCATTTTTTATGAAAATATGAAAGTCAGAGATGGAATAATTTTACAAATATACATGCGGCACATATTAAGTATTAATTATTCAGTAACATAACAGTACTTATTTTTATTGCTTAATTACGTATTTGGGTGAGCTACTGTAATGTATACTTAATAGATAACAGTTCTATGTAGTGCACAATACTCCATATTGAATAATTAACAAACCAACATCTTCAGCATGACTTGTGGCTTGTAGGTAGGCTATCTCAAACCCCGAACTTCACCCTCCTGAGCACGAGATCTTATATACTCTTGGTTGGATGTTACAATAAAAACAATTAACAACATAGGTATCTCAGTCATAACGTAATACAATACCAGATGAAACTATGAAGTAATTACATAATTAAAATATGACTATTTGGTCTAGGGAGCATCCGTTTTCGTTGTAAGAATAATTCGTTTAACATATTTGTAAATTAGTCTTGAATATATTGCGCTGCTGGAAAAGTTTTTCTTCCTGAGATTCAAGAGCCCCCACAACCAATTAAAAACTTAGGTAGGTACTTATAGCAGTACATCCGTTATCAATACACATTTTAAATAATATAGGGCAGTACAACATCTTATTTCAAATGGTATTGTTTGGTGACAAAGCCTTTTTTCAGCTGAACCTTCAGTTCTTACAATATATTCTATTTCAGACGCTGTTAGGTCTAACATAATACCAAGCTTAAAAATAGAATTAATCAAACAACTCCAGAAACTATTGCCTGGTAATAACAGTTACATTCATAGTTCTAAATACAACTTTGAAAGTAATTCAGGAGCAAACGATTTATAACTGATAGTAATAAATTAATTATTCACTAACAATAACAAAGCTTTATTTGAAAAAATAAGAGATTGAAGTTAATGATATTTATTTATTTATAAAATTAAGGCAATGTATAGTTTATGCTGATGACATAATAATAAGTGCAAGAACAAAATCGACTTTGATTGAAACATTTAACAATTTAAAAGAACAGGCAATGAAATTTGGATTGATAATTAATGAGAAGAAAACAAAATTCTTAAAATGTAGCACAAAAAGCGAAACTTTAGGAGATCTTAAAATAAATAATACAATGATCCAACAAGTACCAAGTTTCACATATCTTGGATCAACTGGTAATAACAGCAACACCATTGAGGAAGAGATATTATGGGAAACAAAGCATACCATGCCAACCTGCAGTTATTTAGAAGTAAATTGATATCTAAAGCTATACTGTACTACAATAAGACCTGTAGTAACTTATGCCAGCGAAACATGGGTCCTTAAAAACAACATAAAACACAGACTACTAACTTTTTAAAGAGCAATATTAAGAAAAATTTTTGGTCCAACTAAAATGAATGATGGTATATGGAGAATTAAATACAACAGTGAACTGAATGAGCTGATAAAGAATAGAAACATAATAAATCATATAAAATCGCTAAGATTAGGATGGTTTGTTCATATAAATAGAATGAAGAATAATAGACTGATCAAACAAATATACAAATGGAAACCAATAGTTAACAGAAAGCAGGGTAGACCAAAAAATAGATGGGAGGTTGATGTCCTGAATGATTTGAAATTGATGAAGGTGGAAAACTGGACAAAGATAGTTGGAAGCCGTAAGGAATGGAAGAAACTTGTTGAGAAGGCCAAAACTTTCATCTGAGAGTTGTAGAGTTGTAGAGCCTGAAGAAGAAGAAGAAGAAGAAGAAGAAGAAGAAGAAGAAGATATTTATTTATAACAAGTGCAACGAAGCATACGGGTATGGCTAGTATGTCATCCCATGTATAGAATCTTTGGTATATCAGTATACTGTTGAATATTGTTGAGATTCTGTTTTTATTGTTGTGTGTTATAGTTTGCTAGTATTCATGTACCTAACTGATTTGGATTTTATTTCAACATGTAGGCTTGTGATGTTGATGGTTAAGGCAGGATAAATCATGGTATGTAAATTTCCAATCTGATATCTGGCTTAGTGACTGAGGAAAACCATGAAAAAAATCCTAGTCAGTTTGATCAGCTACGGATTCGAACTCAGGACTTCCTGAATCTGAGTCTCAAACACTACAGTCTGAGCAATCTTGCTCGATTATAACAGTTTTAATTAATAAGTTGTTATTGAAATTCATAAACTAGCTGTTCTGGAAGTGTTCTGTGCACGAATAGCAATTTGTACTCAAATATTTTGTATTTTATTTTAGCAAGTTCTCTAGCCGAATATTTATAACCCATTTTCACATCTGAAATCATTACAGCAGAATGTAACTTACAATTAATTAAACGAAATAAAAAGATAAAAACCCGGAACTTACATGTTAAGAACATGCCAAGCGTAAGCCAGTAGGGCTACACTAAAATATGTATGGATTTTTTTTGTTTGCTTCTTTGGAGAAAGTGAAGAAATGCCATTCTGGGTTTCGTCCTTTGTTGTTGCTGCAATTTAAATTCTGAACAATAGAGTTCATTCAAAACCCTCATTCTTATAATAAATCTTTTACTCCTGGATCATCACCATAATAGATAAACTGCTGAGTTTTCCAGTAGTGTTAGTTATTTGCCGCTTAAATCACTAGCTGTATGCTTGCACATGTCTTTCTGGCAGAAAAAGTGGTGAAGTTTCCTTACTGTATGAATACATACACTGTCGTTATACTCTAAATCCAATTCTCCTGCTGAAACTTCAGTGAAGTATGTTCATTATTTTCAGGCAGATGATGAATAGGACTTTCAATATCAGATTCCTCTGAATCACTAAAACATGGTATAACTCCTGTGTCCAAATCTTCAGACAGTCATTTCAAAACTCTTGGATCTTCCATGTTGTTCAGTTTAATAATACTTATAAACTGTGTTTCAACGCAAAAAAATATTGCTTACAGTGTGGTAAAAATTCTGGTGACGTAATAATAATCATTATCTGAAATTTTAAATTTAATAACATGTGCATTGTTAGTAAATGCTAGTGGCTTGGTGTTGCAATTATAATCTTTATTTTGAAGACCTGAAAAGAATAGCTACATTGTTGATTAACGATGAGCAGAAAGCTCACTCCTGTGACACAATCATGTAAATAATTCTCTGTCGGACAAGAAGTGAAATGCACATCGATGATAGCCTACACATGTAATCCTAACACTATGATTCGAAGGTAGGTAGCAGCCCAGAATCTAATATTAATTGACTGAGGCAATATCAAATTTTAAAAATCAAAGTGAGCACCACACTCACATGTTGGTCAATGGCAAATTAACAATTAGAATTTATTAAACAAATGTGGGTGCAATAAGCAATGCAATAAATGTGCTGAAGAGAGATGAGTTAATATGTTTATTTAAAATAGCAGCTATGCTCAAACATATAAGAAATTGTCTTATGTTATCTAACCAAGAAGAAATGTTCGTAACAAAAAGTAAAGAGAGTTACAAGAAAATGGGCCCTTATCCTCACAGACCAGGGTGCTATACATCTAAGATTTTCTGGGATCATATTGGAATCGAAATCTGTGCTCTGATGTCCTGAAAATAATTCTTGCGACACATAAATATCCTGGTTTTGAGCGAATAAAAAAGAAAAGAATATTCTCTTCATTTTATGGGTATGGCAGTTCAGAAGGGTTAAAAATACAGAACTTGACGGATACATACATCATTGGATTTAAGTTCATGATTCAGCTGGGTTCATATTGAATTAAACTTCTGTTTAATTTATTAGAGATGCCAATTCGACTATTCTCAGCAATTCATCACTCCTGACTGGTGTTTATGTTATACTTCGGGCATCAGCTGTTTTTATGTAATGCATACCAAGAGAGAGGGTATGAGGGAAAGAGAGAGAGATCACATGAAAGCCGGATGGCTGCATGGTTGGTGAATCCCCGTCCCCTGAAATTAGCTGCCAGTAAATACACGCAGTGACTCAGCTGAGAATGGGTGTGGTTTATTACATTGTATTGAGTATTGCAATTATTGCATATTCAGCGTGTGAACTTGTACACTTTTTGAAAACGTAGAATGCAAGGAAAAAACTAATGATCCAAGTCTTGGAGGTAATTTTTAGTATCAGCCTGGGTAGTGCAGTCGGTATAGCACTGGCCTTCTGTGTTTGAGGTTGCGAGTTCGATCCCTTCCCAGGTTGATGGCATTTAAGTGTGCTTGAATGTGACAGGCTCATGTCAGATAGATTTACAGGCATGTAAAAGAACTCCTGCGGGACAAAATTCCAGCACACTGGCGATGCTGATATAACCTTAGCAGTTGCAAACGTCGTTAAATAAACCAATTTTTTTTTTTTTTTATTTTATAGTGCGATTCACATGATCTCTGTCCATACTCAGTGTCTTATATCTGGGACTTTGAATATTTAGTTTTGATCAACTGATGTAACTGGAGATGCTTGAATCAAGCTAGTGTAAAAGGACTTCTGTCTACCACAACTGTAGTATTACCTTTCATTATTTGGCAGATTTGTTTTATTTCCTGTAAGCCAGTACTTTTTCATTAATGGTATTTGAGTGGGCAGGAGGAGATTTAAAGCATACTGGTAACTCTTTGTATAATAAATAAGTTCTTTGAAAGTTTTACAACTCTGAAGTAGTCTAATAGTATATCCACACATAAAAAGGGTAAATTGAAGGTAATAAAAATATTGGTTGTGAAATAACTTAAAATAAATAAATAAATACACACTGATGACTATTAAGTAATTTAAATTAAATAAATAGCAACTTCATCGTGTTTTATGATGTTATTTTATCATCCTCTTAATCCTGATGGATATAACATCGAGACTAGTCAATCAGCTAAAATAACATTATAATCTAAATACAAAGTGGAGCAAAATGTATGGTACAAAAAGAACGATGAATTATAGAAGAATGTTTGGCTATCTAGAAATACATTTTATTTGCAAACAATGTACACATTTTGCCATTACTTTAATGGCAACAGATGCATATTTTTTTTAATTACATCCGGTAAATGTCCTCCCTCATTCACTTTACAAGTGTGTAGTCGACTCAGGAAACTATCCATCACATGTGCCAGCATGTCGCGTAGAATGGCTGCAATTTAATCCAGTAATCTGCAATTGTCTCCTTGCGAGTGGAATAGACCTTCTCCTTGTGGATGTCACCATAGCAAAAAATGAGTCGGCTCAGAAACAGCTGTCACAGTCTGTTCATGCTGATATTGACTGTGTGGGCAATAGCCCCATCTTGCTGGAACCATGTGTCAAGATGTCCTATCCTTCTTAATTCAGGTACCAGGAAGGTGTTGAACATTTGAAAATATCGTTCTGAGTTAATAGTAGTGGTTCTGCCCTGGGGATCCTCGAAAAAGTGTGGGCCAATAATTCCAAATCTGGCTACACCACACCACACTGTAACTTTAGGACTGTGCAGTGGAGTTTCATGAAGCGACTGAGGTTTGGTGTTTGTGACCAGTACCATAAGTTTTGCATGTTGACAAATCTGGTTAAATGGAAATGTGCTTCATTCAACACAACAAATCAAGCAAAATATTGTTCTCAGCAATCATTTCTTGAAGTTGCACATGGAATGCTATTCTCATCTGCTGGTCAATTGGACGTAACTCATGAACAACTTGCAGCTTGTAAGGATGGAATTTCAAATCTGTTTTCAATATCCGATGAAGCGATCGCTGGCTGATTTGCATTGTCAGCAAATGTCAATGGGCTGAGTGCTGTGGACTTCGCTGCATTTCTGCTCAAACACGATTGACATTCTCAGGCCTACGTGACGATTTCTTGTTTTTCACTTTTCCATGTTCCCTTCAAGACTGGACCAATTGCATAATTGTCCGTCTGTCAAACACGATGATACTGTTCTTGGTGAAAGAAATGCTGAACTGCGATTACACTATTTAAATGAATAAAAGCTTCCACAATGTGATTGCGTATTTGTATGGACCATTGATTCATCGCAAATAAAATGGCAGACCTCCTCAGATAAACAATTCCAAAGTCGCCATGCTGTGTACTGTTATGCAGCGTTGTATTATGTAAATGTACCATACATTTTACTCCACCTTGTATTAACACAATGAAGTTATTATTTATTTAATTTTATAGTTCATCAGTTATTATATAAGTGTTAAAAGAATGTAATGAAGAATGAAGAAAAATAAACTTTTAATTTATTTTAAAAGATAAAAAGGGCAGAAATTGGTCCAATCAGTCACTCGTAAATATCTCGAAATATGTTTAAATCTATATAACTTACAAGTCAACCCAGTAATAAAAGGCAATTTTCCAAACATCCGGACTCCGAACATGACAGTTATTTCAAATTTATGTTTGATAGATAACATTCTTTCTTTGCTGAAATGAAACTACTTTTATTATATGCGTGGGGAATTGATTATTATGATAATTTAATTAAATAATAGCACAATTGTAGGTATTACCACATCTACACTAATTTGTGGATATAAATTTATGTAAAATGACTTTCTCCACTTACAATTACAGATGTAGGTAGAAAATTATGTGTTATGTCACATCTTTGCTTTAAATTTCGTTAGATTTAAATTTGTGAACTTGTGAGTACTTTTATCTCCATGGAGAAGCCACCTCTTTCCATTCCTTATGTGGGTTGCCTCTGTTTAGTTTGACTGCGAAATATACGTTACAGTAACAAATAAAGCAAACATAAATGCTGTCTGTGATGTAATTCATCAAATAATTATGTAATTGAGTTCCTTATAAAAAGGAGAAACCTTATGTCCTTGTTTGTACTCGTAATCTCATTCCCTTTCTTCATGTTCAAACCACAAAGGTAAAGAAAAGTCTGAGGCTTATATTTTTCTCATTAGCAAAATTGCCAAATATTCAAATCAGTCATTGACTTCTTCTATTTATTTGTAATTACTATATAGTTATATCTTACCTTGCAGATGAGAGAGCGGTTCAATGCAGTTGATACGGTGGGGAGGACAACTTTGAACCAGGCAACACCTTTGATCACATGCAAATCTAACAAACCAATGGAGAGAGCAAAGAATGGAGCTCGGTACTTTCGTAATCCACCACAGCCCCACATGTGCATTCAAGACTTCATTCAGGTAAGCTGTTGACTCATCACTTGCCATTCATTGACCTTTCAGTGGACGTGTAAATGTAAATTTGTTGCATTCTAGTATTTTTGTATGATGTCATCATGTTGCAGATAGAGGAGATGGCCTCCAGATATGGAGGGTAACTGCGACTCTATTGAATAAGCAGTCACAGACAGTTGATAAGAGGTGGTCATCCGGGGGAGGGGGGGGTCTCGACGAAGGGCTAACAACCCATCACTGTAAAAAAAAAGAGCTTCTTACAAAACCTCAACCTAAACCTCGGAATGGGACTGATTCTTTGGCATGACGAGAGGAAATTAAACCCAGAAGAAATATATGAAATGCTTGCTATTATTTGGCAGAGAAGCTTTTGTTATCCAGTCTGCTCTGAATTTATAAAACAGTTACACTACCAGTTCTTCTGTATGGTTGTGAAACTTGGACTCTCACTTTGAGAGAGGAACAAAGGTTAAGGGTGTTCGAGAATAAGGTGCTTAGAAAAATTTGGGGCTAAGAGGGATGAAGTTGCAGGAGAATGGAAAAAGTCACAGAGTGCAGAACTGCACCTAACATAACTAGGAACATTAAATTCAGACGCATGAGATGGGCAAGGTATGCAGCACATATAGGTGAAGCTAGAAATGCGTATAGAGTACGGCATTAGTTGGGAGACCTGAGGGAAAAAGATCTTTGGGAAGGCTGAAACATAGATGGGAGGATAATATTAAAATGGATTTAAGGGAGGTGGGATATGATGGCAGGGACTAGATTGATCTTGCTCAGGATAGGGCCCAATGGTGGACTTATGTGAGGGTTTCAACGAACCTTCGGGTTCTGTAAAGGCCATTTGTAAGCAAGTAAGTTATCTTCTTGCTGCTACACATGCCAATGTATGGAAAGTTGCTATCCTGTGCAGGTGGCTTGCCTAACAATCATGATCTGTTATCAACCTGAACATCATAACAGCAGATTTATGTGGGCTTTCGGGGATTATCTCTGGGTTATTAGTCAATAAAATTTCCCAGGTTTTATCTTTTGCTCTATCCGAATTTTGTTGTTTTTGGACAGATCTGAATTTACTTTTGATTAGTTGTTTTACAGAATAAAGTGAAAGTCTGTTATCAGATGGTTGTAAAATTTCATTGTCCTTTTTAACCAAAAAGTCTCCTGTTTCATTTCCCTTTATATAGCAATTGGAATGAATTTGCTGTAAACTAATTTTTTTCTGTAGTTTAGTTAGGTAATAGATCATTTTCTCACAATCTTGAATTTTAGCCCCTCTTGTAGAATGTAGATTGTTGTGAAATTATAGCTTGTATAGCTGTCCTTGAATCTGATAATATGACATTATTATTTTGAATTTATTTATCTATGTAAGAGCATTTGCAATGATAGTAGCTTCTCCTTCAAAATTTGTTGTATATTCTTCTTCAGAATGGTAAAATGAAAAGAGACGACATGTTTCTCAAGCTTCTGCTCCTCTGGAATGTGATATAAGAAATTCATCTGTATAAATATTTGTAACCATTCCTTATGTGAATATCTTGTCTCAGTTGTTTCTATAGTCAGTGTCTTCAAAACAAGTTTATTTGTTTCAGTTTTTTAACATCGTCCATGAGGACCAAAGTCTATTCTATATGAATGGTATTTAATGGGTTGTCTTTCATTAATACATTTTCTTTCCTTCGTGGAATATTTAAGTCTTCTTAATTTCCTGTATTAACTTTATAAAAATTTTTAATCTACCCACAGTTTGGATATTGTACTAATTATTTCCTGTATGTGGCAAACTAATTAATTTCTCATACTGTATTAATGTTTGATCTTTCATTTCCTCAGTTATATTACAAGTATCCATAAGAACCTGCATAGCAACTATTGGAGTTGTTTTTATTGTTCCAGTAATTAATCTGAGGGCCTGATTTTGAAATCAGTTGAGTTTATCGAGATAGTTTTTGGGTGATGTTATCAGTACTTCTCCTCAATATTGGATAATTAATTTTTGATATATATTTTGTTTGTTGTATTGAGAGTTTTTCTTATGTATCTCCAATTTTTTTCTGCCAGTATTTTTAGAAGTGAAAGTCTTATTCCCTTTTCTGTAATATTATCTATGTGGTTCTTCCATGATAGTTAATCATAAAAAATAACTCCAAGATATTTCGCTGCATTATCCTAGACAGGTTTTTATTGCCGTATTGTAAAGTTATCGTTACCTCTCCCTTGCCAAGTGAGAAAATTTCATACCATGTTTTATCAGTGTTCGTTAAATTTTCTACACACGAAATTTTTAATTGTGATATTGAATTTTGGGGAGTAATTTGTAACTGGGCATTTAGTTTTCTTAGTTTAGAGGTCCACTTGACTAAATCATCAGCAAACAATGCAGTTTTCATTCCAACCTTTTCCAGAATGTTAGAATTTTAGGGAGTCACTGATATGTACATAATGAATAAAGTTGTACTAAGAACTGATCCCTGTGGTAAACCTCTGTGTCACTGTTTATTTTGACAAGTATTATTGTTAAACTTTGCAGCACAAAATCATGTTATAAATTCTGAAAGCTAACGAAACATATTATCCTTTATGCCAATTTTGTGTAATTTATGTAACTTGTTACATCTGCAAATGGAGTAATAAACTGCCTGAAAGTCTGTTAAAAAACATAACACTTGAAAAAATTTAAGTCAAATTATAATCTAAGTTTTAAAAGTTTTTATGTGCTTCTGTGGCTATGTTTGTGATAGGCAAGTGTTAATTCATGTCTTGGGAGGAAAATATTGCATACTGGATGGTTTATATTGCGTATTGGGTAATTTATGGCACTCTCTTTGCTACTTTCTGCCTTCATTCTCTATTTATTGGTAAGCAATTAAAGCCCTTGCAGGAAGAAACCAAAGCAATATTCCGAGATTATAATTTTGTTTCCTGTGTATGCTGGAATTCTGTAATATTCTACTCAGTTTTAAGCATTTAAGAGTTAAGATGCTTTTAAGTCCTAAGGATGCTACTAGAGCAGTTGTGTTAGTAAAGAATGAGCATAGTTTGCGTTATGTGGCTCAAATATCGCATACTGTGCAAAGCCATTAGGAACTGGTTTATATTGCTGGGTTGTTCAGGTTAGACGAGAGCATACAAATTAGTGTTCACGTCAGTGCATCCCAATCAGCAATCAGCCTCTTTCACTGACATAATTTGAGTCTTCAGTTCAGTAGCACTCATTTTCAGCACCAGTTCTTTGTACATACATTCCACCTAAAATGAAATATTTGCTAAAATTAAAATTATTAATTGTTAATTTTATATAAACTCCTAAAATTCATAAATTTGATTTTATAAAGTCCTAAATCTCTCGTTTTTTAACTTCTAAAAATCCGTTTACTAATGATAACATAGGGTCAACTATAGACCATTGTGTAGCCTTCATTAGGGTGAGGGATACCTTGATCAGTGTTTGTGGATGTCTGCTACGAGAATGGTCAATATGTGTGCAAAGCTGAATCTTGTGTGACGTATTGATGATTTTATTTTGTTTCCTTAGGATTTATGGATGTGCACTATAAAAGAAAGTGTTCTAGATCTTGGAGGATCAGAAAGATTACAATGTGATGTCTCCTTAAAAATGATTACCAGTACATTTTGACAATTTTTTACATTTTCAGGTCGTTACATTTCTTTATTGTGGCCTGTAAATTTTTGCCTATGTCAAAAGTTTCTCCTCTCCTCCAGTGATGACTCTGCATCATTCACACAAGTGTCCTCATTTAGTAGTGACACATCAAAGCCACTTTAGTATTGCTCTGCACTATGGGAGGCGAACTATATAGCATTACATGCTGTTGCTGCTGGTGATGATGATGATGATGATGATGATGATGATGATGATGATGATGATGATGATGTGATGATGATTAATGGAGCAGTAGTGGAATGCTATTTTCTTTTGGATATTCTTGAGTTTATTCAGTAGCTTTTGTATAGAAGTAGTCCTATGTGCATATAAAGTTAGTGTGTATTTAATATATTAAATAAAACCCCATGGAGTTAGTAAAAATGCAAATAAGATTGATCAACATTTAGGGAAACCCATTAAAGAGCAGCTTCAATAACCAACAGTTCAATATCAAGATTGGAGGAAGATGAACATGGTATGAAGTAACTTTCCTTATATTTTGATAATATAATATGCTGCTCCTGATGTCCCATCGTCAGATTTTCGTGATCCATCTGTATAAATTTGAAGGTAGTTTTTATATGGCATCTAACTGAAGCAGGAATGGAGAATCATTTTAGAAGAGTTTCCTGGGATTTGTACTCTGTGGTCTGGAACCATCCACTTGCAAGATCTACAAATTATACAATTATTTACAAGGTACTTATTCTAACTGCTACATTTTTACGAGGGTTGGTTAAAAGTAATGGCAACACTGCTGCTATGTCAGCCACGTAAAATTTTTTAATTAGTTATTTTACGATGCTTTATCAACTGCTATGGTTATATAGCGTCTGAATGATATGAAGGTGATAATGTCAGCGAAATGAGTCCAGGGTCAAGCACCGAAAGTTACCCAGCATTTGCTCTTAATGGGTTGAGGGAAGCCACGTAAATGGGTCATTTCATAAGTCCTGGCAACTATATTGTAACAGCCAATAAAGCTGTGGGAATAACAATTCACTAAATGCTATTAAAAGTCACTGGAATGTGCTTCGCAATGCTAGTACCAAATTTGGTTCGGGTACAGGAGGCAATGGGTAAGGGAAATTCGCGGGTGCATGGGCAAAGAGAGTTAAGTCCAGATTTCTTGTTATTGAGAAAATTGCATTTAAAGTTTCTAAAGAACTCTGTAATTAAGTGTTTGACATAAAATTAAAAAGTTTTGTATGTTACTGTTCATTACTTATTCAGGAAACAATATGTGGATATTGAGATTCGATTAACCTTATTAGAACTTAATAGAATTAATATTTTTGAAAACATTTGTTGATATGTGGACTTACCTCAATTTGCACGATCGTGTTTTGGACTTACCTCTTAGTTGAATGTTATAAATAAATGTTCATGTGTTTCATTATTCATAGTACATTTTGTATTAATACATATTTCTGATAGGCATAGGAAATGAAACAGAATCACTTAAAAAAAAAAAAAAAAAAAAGGAGAGCTGTCTCTACATAATGAAAATGAAAACTGATTGAAAAATAAATTTGTAGCATTTTAATTAAATTACTGACAGCAAATTTTATTTTAATACACAATCTTGTTAGTGTAAGTGAAAGAGAAAAAATATAAATTCAATAGAAAAGAGTCCTCTGTATTATTATTATTATTATTATTATTATTATTATTATTATTATTATTATTATTATGAAAACTAACTGAAACAAGTACATTATTGAGAAAATTACTCATTATCATAGTGTACATTGTCAATAGCGGGGAGAATGTCCTGCACATCGGCACTCGTCACCAAATTTTCATAAAAACTCCAGAAAATTCTGGAAATGAAGAGCCAAAATTCAACGAGATCTGTTTTCTTCTCCTTTGAAACAGGATTGAGACCAGAGTATTCCTGAGGTGGATTGAAATTGCTATATTCTCTACCTGTCCTTTGAAGATTCACAGAGTGGAAAATGGAATCATTATGAAGTGAAGTTTTGAAATAGTGTGTTCCACTGTTTGCTTTCTCATAGTGAAGTCGACTTTATTTCTTTCCAATTGACTTTCTCCCCTGCTTCATCAACCTTCCTCATTTGCATTTCCTTCTTTAACAGAGCCAAGAATCCCATAAAGTCTTCAGTTTCCATTTCCGTAACCAAGAGTTGTTTCTTCTTACCACACTGGCGAACCAATTGAGCCCTGTCATGAGGGTGGTGAATGGGTGTATCATATAGTTTTTTTTCTCGATGATACTGTGGTCACCATTACACTCCATACATGTATGGTCTGGGACCAAAAACTTATGGTCAATTACGTCGATATGTGACGATTCCTTAATGACCACCAAACACGTAGCAGCAACGTGGGTATTTTTATTTTGTCCTCCACAAGTATCTGAGTACATTGTCTCGTGCTTCACATGTGTACTGGGACTCATTAGATACTTGTAGAGGTAGGAAGTTACTTCATTGGCTCCTCTAGCCACCATTGACTCGTGCCACGTAAAACAGGTCCCTTGACCCATAACACTCATGGACTGTTAGATTGTAAGTTCACAATTGAAGGGTGTTTAACAAAAACGTCAGTTGTCCATACTATGGTAGTTTTAGTTAGAGCGGCCATCTGATGCTCCTGTGGGACATGCATAGTCACATGTATTCAGTTCTTTAAAAACGTCGATAGTACAGTGTCGAATGGCTTTTAAGAAATTATGTTTCTGTTAAAATGTCAATAGTCCACAATATTTCTTGTAAGAATGTCAGTGTCCAGGTTTCATTGATCTACATAGTGTTGGCAGCACCATCACACCAGAGTAACAGAAGTAAAAATGTAATTTGTGCAAAGGATTTTTTGCTCCCATTATCCATATATTATGAGTTATGTGTAAACAACATACTGCACAAAATCCAATAACAAAGAAGTGTGATCATACAAATTACCAACGCCAAATGCCAATTATTGTTGATGCTGTGAAGTATTTTCAAGATTCCCACAAAAATGTGATTTTGGACAATTGACGTTTTTGCTAAACACCCCTCAATTTTATTGTCGTCTATAGAATACCAAGGAGCTGCTTACCACCGGGGTTGGGAGGCACTGTTGCATGTCGAAGCAAATTGTTTTTCCTGCTCAGTCCTCTGTAGACTGCTCTCGGTCTTTACACATTTCTAAATGCTCTTCGTACTCTTTCTGTAATATTGCATTGTCTTTCGAAACTTTTATAGGCATGGTCAATCTATCACAAGTTTGACAAGTGTCTTTACTGGGTGATTTAATTGTCATATTTAAAGTCATGGTACATCTTCTCATATATCTTGCGGTTCACATAGTTCTCTGGATATTTATTTTTGTACTCATTGTATAAATCAGCAAGTGTTATGTAAGAATATTACAATATTACCGAAGTGCATATGGTATTTCCGTGCAGAAATTCTGCATTACCATATGGTGAAGAATGGGTATGATGGAGAAAAATTCTCTCTGGCACCGGGACCCAAACCCGGTTTTTCAGCTCTATGTGCTGACGCTTTATCCACTAAGCCACCCTAGATTCTATTTCTGAATTTTCTCCATTCTACCCCTTCTTCACCATAAGATAATGCAGAATTTCTGCTCAGAAATATCATTATGTACTTCGGTACATCATTGTAATATGATAAGCATAAGTAATCACTTCCGTGATTCAAGACGGCGCTTTGTTCCGTCAGACCCTGGCCACTTAGTCACTCGTCATGAGTGCACCTCTGTACATAATGTTGGACATTGTGCCACCGTCACATATTCTGTAACACAGTACATGAGGGTAGGCCACCAAAAGGCAACAAGAGAGGTAGAACTTAAACTGAGAAGTATTCAATCTGGCATTGGAACTGGAATCCAGTGTGGCTTAATAGATAAAACATCAGCACGTAGAGCTGAAAACCCGAGTTCGAGTCCCAGTGCTGAAGAGAATTTTTCTCCATTCTACCCATTCTTCACCATTACGTAAGAAGCCAAATATTTCTTTTGAGTGTCTTTTCTTGATTAATGACTTTCTGTAACCAACAGTACTTTCTTCTTACCACACTTGCGAACCAATTGAGCCCAGTCATGAGGATGGTTAATGGGTGTATTTTATCGCATTTACCTGTAGAGAAATATAGTGTCCGGCAGTTGGTTCTAATTAGTTTGGTAGAGCTGTAAAATGAAATGAGAGTAACGAAAATGAAATGTTGTCAAGACAACATTAACTTCCAAACATGCAATTTTGTTAATCATGGATGCTTGGCCAGTTAACGTACGCATTTTTGTGGTATCAGTATATATTGAAAGTAAGTCTGTTGTTCAAACACAACGTCGATTTCGCCGTGAGTTCAGTGTTCAGAGACACGGTAGGATTCCTTCGAGGAACACAATAATGAGTTGGTTTAACATGTTTAATGCCAGAGGCAATTTACAACCTTCTTTTCATGGTGGTGGGCATTATGTTTGTACTCCAGAAGATATCCAAAGAGTGAGATTGGCTGTGCAATGAAGTCTGTCAAGATCTGCAGTGTGACATGCTGTGGCCTTGCGCATATCTGACAGGACAGTTCGTCAGATATTGCACAAGAATCTAAAATTTCATCCTTACAAGATTCAAGTTGCTCAGCAGTTGAAACCACAAGATTGGGCCTCTCGACTTATTTTGCAATTGAATTTGATGTCATCTTTCAAGAAAATGATAATGTGTTGAATAATTTGTTTATGTCAGACGAGGCACATTTTCACTTAAATGGCTTCGTCAACATGCAAAATTTCCGATACTGGAGTCACACAAATCCTATGGCACTGCATGAACGACCATTACATTGTGAAAAGGTGACCATATGGCGTGCTGTTTCTGCTGTAGTTATAATTGGTCCCTATTTTTTCGAAGATGGAAATGAGGGAGCTGTTACAGTGAATGGTGAATGGTATCGACACTAAACAGGGATGAGATGGGGTTTCAACAAGATGGGGCTATGGCCCATACTGCCAGAGACACACTGCGATTGTTGAGAAATTTCTTCCCAGGATGCATAATTTTTCGGTTTGGGGATATCAATTGGGCGGCTCGATCCCCAGATCTAACAGCTCCTGACTTTTTTTTGTGGGGACACCTCAAAGCAAGAGTGTTTTAAACCAGACCACACTCTATTCAGGATCTGAAGAACAGGATACAAGCTGAAGTGCAAGAAATCAACAAAACCCCAGATTTATTGCAAAGTGTCATGAACAATTTTCGTGTAAGATTACAACACATCATAAGATACCAAGGGGATCACTTGAAATATGTAATTTAAAAAAAAAAAATTAAGACATTCCAATAAATTGCATTATTCAAGCTACATACTGTGTGTTTTTTTTTTTTTTTTAATTTTTAAACCTTATAGTCCCTTTACAACAGCATGTTGAAACTCATCAGTACCAAATACCGGACCCTGTATAACAGTCAGGTAAAGAGGGTTAAGTCCTTTCTACAGGACTTATCTCATTGTCCGTGTAAAAGTGTTAAGTCCCATTAGAGTGACTTAACACGCTTTACCTGCACAACATCACTTTAGAGATGAATAAACCCATGAGACACATGCCCATAACTGCCATGCATATGACTTAGTTGATCTTTGCTAATGATGATGCAGGCATTGAATACCATAGGCTGTGTGTGATTCGTCTGTGTCCATCATTTCTTGTCGAAATGCTGTTAAGATGTCCTCCCTGTTAGTAAACTGCTTTCCACATAGCAGCTTCTTCAATTGTGAAATGAGATCAAAGTCACATGGACTGAGATCAGATGAGTATAGAGGATGTTCGAACACGAAGAACTGCAATTTTGACGTATGTCCGCTGTTCAACTTTACTTACATCCATCTTGGAGCACAGCCTCTAGCATACTTAGTTTTGTGTGTGCTGTCAACTAGCCACCAATGCACAAAGATGCAGTCTGGCAGTGGCATTCAGTACAGTGTACAACAGGTTTTCAAATGTATATACTGCACTAACTACATTTTCGGTTATTTGGAAGATATAACATAATTGCCATGACTTATGAAATTACCCTCGTAGCATTAGGGTGTTGTGGAGCTGAGAATGGAAAGTGTGACGAGCTAGTGCAGTGAGTGGTATCAGTTGTGTAATGTTCAGTCAAATACAACAATGCCTTAAAGGACGGGAGGATAGTGTACGAGGTCTGTCTAAAAAGTATCCGACCTTTAGCCAGAAAAAATATTTCAAATACCTGACGGGGTTGGGACCCTAATCCCCTTCAAAGTAGGCCCCTTGTGCTTGCACACACTTAGCCCACCGATCCTTCCACTGCCGGAAACACCTCTGGAAGTCTTCTTTTGGAATGGTGTTCAGCTCCGTCGTCGCATTCCGCATTATCTCTTCTCTACTCTCAAAATGGGATCCTTTCAGTGGTGTCTTTAATTTTGGAAACAACCAGAAGTCGCAAGGAGCCAGGTCTGGAGAGTAGGGAGGTTGGTGAACGGTTGTAATTCCATGTTTGGCCAAGAAAGTGTGTATCAATTGGGATGAATGTGCGGGGGCGTTATCGTGATGCAAGTGCCAGTTGTTCGCCGTCCACATGTCTGGTCTTTTGCGCCGAACTGCATCACGGAGTCGCCGGAGAACATCGTGATAGTACTCCTTTGTCACCATTTGTCCTTCCGGTGCGTATTCGTGATGCACAATTCCACGGACATCAAAGAAAACAGTCAGCATCACCTTGATTTTGCTTCGCACCTGCCGCGCTTTCTTCGGCCTTGGAGACTCGGGATGCTTCCATTGCGACGACTGTCTTTTTGTTCCTGGGTCGTACCCGTACACCCATGACTCATCTCCAGTTATCACGGTGTTCAGAAACCCAGGATCAGTGTTGGCGGTGTCCAGAAGGTCCTGTGCAACGTCACGACGGAGGTCCTTTTGTTCCGGGGACAAGAACTTGGGCAAGAATTTCGCAGCCACTCGGTTCATGTTCATATCATCACACAAAATTGCATGTGCAGAATCTTTACTCACTCCAACCTCTTCGGCAATCTCCCGCACGGTCAAACGACGATCTGCCATCACCAAATTTCGCACCCTCTCAACAACAGCTGCACTCCGAGCAGTTTGGGGCCTGCCACAACGCTGCTCACTCTCCGCTGATGTGCGGCCATCTTTGAATCGGTTGAACCACTCCTTAATTTGTGTTACACCCATCGCATCTTCCCCAAACACCTGCTGAATCTTACGAATTGTTTGACTTTGAGAATCACCAAGCTTTTGACAAAATTTGATGCAGTATCTTTGCTCAATTCGTTCAGTCATCTTGCGAGAAAACTAAATCCGACAAACACCTAGAACAGCACCTTACTTGGCGACCACCAGCCAGTGACTGGCACAAGCGAATGCGGTGAAAAAATTCAAGCATGCGCATTACAGTTCCTCCTTCCACCATGCACAGTGGCGCCGCCTTAGAATCACAACTTTACGCGGGAAACATTAAGGTCGGATACTTTTTAGACAGGCCTCGTATATGCCCTAATGACATGTTTATGAACCTGGTACAATGCTTATGAATTAAAATCGAAGTTTCACGATATCATAGTGCACAAGACTATTATCAAGGACTGCGTGAAGAATGTGGTGATGCAGCATCGTCATATTGTACAGTGACATGATTGGTGAAATTGTTTCGTGAAGGAAGAAATGCTGTTCAGTATGACTCCTCTTGCTTCCTTGCTGAATGTTGATCGCTGATGAACTACGCCTGAATTAGCCACAGAGATAGACAAAATCGTGCTCCACATTTTGCATGACATTCATGGATTACCGTACGCAAAATTGCAGTGTGTTGAATACCCAATCACTGAGGTACAACAATGGCAGCGCTGTGTAATTGCACAGAAATTGCTGAACCACTACCAGATGGAAGGTAATGACTTCCACAGACGAAATGTGGGTTCACTCATATGAAGCAAGCTTGAAGCAGCAATTAAATGAATGGAAGCATTCCGGCTCCAAGAACAGTGCATTCTGCACAAGGTGATCTTCATTGTGGTGTATGATATCTATGGGGTAATACTGCACCATGTGGTACCACCAAGGCGGACAGTATAGTGAGGGTCATATAAGAACAATTCCTAAACAGCAAATATTGTTGTCTTGTCAGTGTTGCCAACTGTTACCAGATATCACACGATCCTTCGTACTAAATGACTCATTTACTTACTGTACTTTATGTTGGAAGGTTATTCTAAATAATTCAATAATTTGTAACATATTTTCGTAGGCAAACTATACGACAAAGGTATCAACATGTCAAGTATTCTGTCTGGCAATACGAAATTCATCGGTTTGACTAAACAAATGACTCACGAGACTTAACCTAAAAATGTATTTTGTTTGGCTACATGAAATTATTAGTACTAAGCTTAACTCTGAATACTTACCTGACAATAGTCTTGAATTATAACCACAACGCAACACATAACTATTATGTATTAATATTAGTACTGATATTAATTAATTACTAGTATGTTCCAATTTCACTAGTTTCCAGTAATAGGCTCAGAAATCTAGCACAATTTCAATTTCATGGAACTCCAGTACCGACAAATGTTGTCGATATTTGTTTCAGCTGCCAACATACTAGTTATAAAATCACTATCATGTGTAGTATTTGTCAATATCAAAATTCGAAACGAAGTTGGCAAGGGAAAATTCAACCTGCAAACTAGAAAATCACCACAATCCACTAGCATATGTAGTAATGGGGGAAGAATGGTTAGGTTTCACTCTTATGGTATGAAGTAAGCTGGCCCGGACTATAGATGCTGCCTATTTAAGGAGAAAGGGATAGCAACTTCTGGAAACAACCCTTGTCATCCTTCATGACAGTATGAGGAGTCACATTGCTGATGCCATGACAGATCTTCTGTGCTGCTGGTGCGGTGATGGGAAGTACTGGAATCTCAGCTACTCTCACTTTATGAGTCTGTGCGATTATGATCTCTTTCCCAAAATGAGTCACTTAGAGGGAAGCATTACAACATAAGAGACGCCATTATTCATGCCATAGGGCAGTCACTTGGGAACATCAGAAGAGATGGACATGCTAATGGTGTATGACATCTTCCACAAGTGTGGTAGAAGAGTACAGTGAATAAATGTAAATTGTGTTTTCTTTGACAATAAAGCCATTTCAAAATTATGGCACTGTTACCATTGCTTTTTATTTAACTCTCGTAATCCATATTGTATAGCTTCTGTTTCTGCATTATGATAGTTCCAGCGAAATGTTTGATATTATTATTATTATTATTATTATTATTATTATTATTATTACTACTACAGGTACTATCATCATCATTATTGATAACATCAATAGGAGACTTTAGTTTCATTTAAATTTTGTAATAAGTTCTAGCACTATATTTTCTATTTCTTATGATTCAGGTAAAAGTTGTTGACTGTGACTTTGTATTGATTCTTTTTGGTACTGGTATCATTACTGGAAAGTTCTGATAATGAAACATGTACAGTATATCATCTTACGTTGCTATTTTGAAGGAATGCTTTATGAGCCAGTGATTAGTGTGATTACATTTGTTCACAGGGTTACAAGGAACCATGTTACATCAATGTATTGTCCTGGATAAAAATCTCAACTCCTCGGCGGCCTGAGGACCCCATCCCACTTTACGGAGGAATGAGGATCCCATACAACAGCACAGCTGCATTGGCAGTGCCTAATGACAGGAAGAATCTTCCCAAGAAACAGCCTATCATATTTGCTGTGATGGCAAATCCTGAGATTCTGAGACTGAGTGGGAAGACTGCGAAAGACCCCATGGTAATTCATTTGCTTCATTGTAGATTACTTAATACCTTCATTTTTCTAATTATTGTAGATTTTGGATTTTCACAATGGTTACCGGTACCTCTGTTATCTTATTTTATGGAATTGGCAAAGAAGAATTACACTTATGTAAAATGATAGTTGTAGGGGAGCATTAAAAAACGCATAAATACTTCCTCTCCCTTCACTACAGGCTTTCTGTATTAACCTGCAGATGCACTGCAGCCCATGACTTATTGTGCTTACCTGAGTGTATTAATACAGTGCAGGTCATTACCCCTGTATCCTTAACTAAGAAATACAGTCTGCTAATAGGAATTGGTCAAGATTAGTGCTGCTCATTGGAACGAATACAACTGGCAGAAGAATTGGAGATTACAAATAAAGCTCCTCTCCAGTGATCTTCAGTACTGCCATAGATGATAGAGAGGGTATATGGAGAGATGCAGAGATTCGGAAGGAAACAACAATTGAAGGACGGAGTTCTCAAGGATGACTGGCCAACCGACCGGCGGGACTTGCGATAGTTGTGAGTGGAATAAAATGACACTGAAGCGGGTATCTGACACATGGAAATTAAATTCTTTCATTCAGTTTAAAGTAGCAGAATTTTGTCAAGGGGGGGGAGGTTATTATTAAAAATGTTTACAATTTCCATTATCGGTATTTTAAATTTTGTGTATTATTATTATTATTATTATTATTATTATTATTGTTACTCATTATTATTATTATTATTATTATTATTATGTTACAGTATATTTATTAATATTATACCATGTTCTAATAGAACATATTCATGAATAATATGTAAAAGAGTTTTTCAGAAGAAGAGCCTGAATAAATTATTTTTAAACATTAAACCTTAACATTCATACCACACATTTCTTCGGTTTCATTTTGAAATTCTAGGTAATATATTTTATGTTACAGATTAGACTAATTGGCAGTAACTATTTGTGAATAAACAAATGTTTCTAGGAGAACTATAATTGTTTACATTAGCTACAACTTTACTTTTGCTGTATATTTCGCAGTAATTGAATTTAATGACATTCGTTTGATCATTAACATAAAATTAACATGCTCTTCCACAAATGCTATGAATTTCAAACATAGAAAAAAATCTCGACCAAAGTAGCATTTCAAGCAAAAATAGAGAGAGAGAGAGAGCCAAAGAAATGAGAGAATAAACAAAAACATTACACACTTATTAAAAAAATACTCGGATTTGAGCCATTATGTGATCCGGTTAAAGGAATGCTCAGCGGAAAATGTACCTGTGTGCCAAAGCACATACACAACCTGCTGTCTTGTTCAAAGGAAAGTTATTGCAGCATCAGTCGAAGGTAATCAGAGGTCTCTAATTGAAGTGTGGAAACAACTGCTCTGGAGACTACTTAATCATGCGCACCACTAGTCAAGATCCTCTGGTACTGATATAAATTTCCCAGAGATGAATTTTTTTTTGCAAGCAAGGGCCTGCCAGACCAGATAATATGATGAGCTATTGCAGTTTCTGCCTTGCAGAATCTACAATCCAGGTTTCTCACAAGCAGACCCATATTTTCCAAGAATTTTTAGACAGAAGTGTGATCTGTGAGAAAAACTGTATTATTCCAAGCAGAAGTTTATTACACTTAATTAAGTATTTAGCTCTTTTCGTATGTCCTAGTAAATATAACTTCACAACTTCAAGTGAAACCCCACAAAACACGCCAACTTCTGGAATCTCTCTCTTCCTTTCTTCTCTTTCCCTTGCTCCATGTCCTTCAGATACCAATCTGAGAGGATGTGTATAGGCATCAATAGAAGAAACCACTCTGCAGTATTATCACAATTACGGATTCTTCATTTCTGCCATAACTGTTGGTTATGAAGGTTCCATTATGCTAGCATTGAGGCAACTAGTGAACCTCTTAATGCTTCTATTAGCAGGTTTGACAAACTGTGAGTGGATCTACAAGTACAAACAACTGCAATCGCAATGTTGTCGATTTCATTCTATCTGATTGTAAGTTGTGTTGTGTCCGTGCATGCATAAAGATTCCTGAGTACATAGCTACACTATTGTCAGCTGTTTATTTCACACGATTGGAGTCTGGTAAAAATAACTTTGTACATAGTGAAGGAAGAAATATTGGGTGATTGCGTTCTTTGATGCTGAGAAAGACAGTGGTTCATTTCACTTATCATTATGTCAAGCAACTAAATGAGCTGCAACAGCAACAGAAAAATTGAAATCATTCATAAAAAAAATTGGAAGAGAAATGAAAGTACCTGATAGTAACCATATCTAGTTATCCATGCCAGGTAAAAACAGGAAAGTGGACAAATGATCATACTGAATGACTTGGATAGATGCATTGTTATATTTCTGTGTATTTGTAATAATAATAATAATAATAATAATAATAATAATAATAACAATAATAATAAATAATCTTACGTATCTCCACTCCCAAGTCATTATTGCTACTAAATCTGGCAATGCTGAATTCATAGTGCTAACTCTCTCCCTTCCACCCTTGCTCACTTGCTCTTCCTAAAGACAGGTAGCACTCACATCATAACTTGGTCAGGGTTTCAGTTCAATTTGTCAGTTTACTATGTCTATTTCCTGAAACTTTGACCCGGCCTTATAATTTTTTTCAGGCCAGTTTTTAAATTGTTGTTGTTGTTGTTTTCTAATGCCAGGCGTTTGACAATAAAGTCATTTGACCTCTTGCACTCCAATATTTTTCAAAGATATTATCATGACCAGCCAATGAAGCACAGATTTTGAGGTGTTCCGAATCCATTTCTTGGTTTGAGTTGCACAATGGGCAGTTAGGGGACTGATATATTCCAATTCTATGCAGATGTTTAGCCAAACAATCATGACCTGTTGCCAATCTAAATGCAGCTACAGACGATTTTCGTGGTGAATCGGGAATTAACTGTGGATTTTGATGCAGTTTTAAAATTGTTTCTCTTACTGAATACTTATGTATTCTGAGAACCAGCTCCAATTAATTTATAATCTGCCCCTTGTTGAACAAGTTTGTCAACTTTTCCATTCCCTTCCATGCCACAGCCTGGTTGCATATTAAATATGTTTTCTATATATACGAGGGTGCTTCATAAAGTAAGGTAACAAGAACTCCCATGGACAAACTTTATTTCACAGGCAGATATACTAATACACAGTAATAGGGCACTGGTATGCATTACGTAGTCACCACACTTGTCCAAACACTTGTTCCAATGGTAAATCAAGGAATTGATGCCGGCATAGAAGAAATCTGCATCAAGTCCCTGAAGTCATGTCATGATGGCTTGCTGAACAGTCGTATTGATGTTGAATCGCTTACCATCTAGGTGCTACTTCAATGAGCCAAAGAGATGGAAATCACTGGGTGGCTGGTGGGACTGTAAGGAGGATGATCCATTACCTCCCACCAGAAGTGTCTTTTGCATCATATACCTTAACAAGTTGACAGTAAATTTCTGCTGGTGAGATGCCCTTCAGATGCAAAAAATGGATCACTACGCACTTCTACGTTTGACTATGTTTCCATGCACACATCCATCTTACAACTGATATCGAGAGGGTCTGACGCAACTGTGCTCGGCTGCTGTGACTCTGGCAGAAAATTCAAACAAGAGGGGGAATATGTCACCCATGAGAACTCTTGGTACCTCGTGTTTCCTAATTTTGAGCATACCTGATTTTGTTCCAGAAACTCTCAGTAGTTTAATATTCTGCAGTCTGTAGAATGCCATTCTTGCTTCTTCTATTATTAGTAAATTTAATGGAGTTGAGCAACTTCAAGTGTGTCTCCATTACTGCAGTAGGAGTAGTTTTCATTGCCCATGTAATTACAGGCAGGCTCTTCTTTGAATTCTGCCAATCTGAATTATAGAGTTATTTTTGGACAACCCTGGGTCACCAGACCAAGGCTCCATACATTAAAGATGTCTGATTATCTGGTATAGGTTCAGTGTATCATGGTAGATCTTATCCCAATTTTTTTCCATACATGCACCTAACAACTTGAAATATAGTTTTTGCACATTTTATAATCTTCTGTAAAAATTGCTGATTCCAGTCAGCCTTGGAGTCCAAAATAACTGCCAAGTATTTGACTACTTCAGACATTTTAAATTCTTCACCTTCAAGCTCTGCTTTCCTGGTAATTGTGCTGGTTCTGATGCAGTAGATTTTTATGCAGAACAAAAACCCTAGCATTTCTAATAATCTGTTAAATTTTGTTAAATTAACTATTTTTTAACTTTACTGTGTTAATATTGAAACTATTACGTTGATGCATAAATTCATAGATTTTTGTTCGTCATTACAACTCTGTGTTGTTTATCATTTGTTATTTGGAGTGTTGTAAATACGCCTTGAATTTTGCGGATTTGAAGAAAATTTGTGCTATTTGTGATCTAAAGAAAATAGAGTGTCAAGCAGAAAAAAACGAACACTTTCGACATATTTTTCTGTTTGAGTTTAGTAGAGAAGCAAAAACAGTGGAGGTGTCTCGAAACATTTGCGTCATGTGTGGAGAGAATGCCATCGGAGAAAGCACTGCAAGAAAATGGTTCTGTCATTGCAAAGAGGGCCACTTTGACATGAATGGTTTGCCACATTCAAGAAGACCGTTGGGCTTTGATGAAGACCTTCTGAATGCTTTAATCCATGAAGATCCATGTTACACAGTCCAAGAATTAGCAGATATGGTGAATTGTGACCAGTCAACCATTGTGCGACATTTACAATCCATGGGCAAGGTTAAAAAATCGGGTGTATGGGTACCAGATGCTTTAAGTGAAAACAAAAGAAATCAGCTGGTGGCCATTTGTGCTTTTCTGCTTGCTCGTCATCACTTAGCTCGTGAACAGCATCGACCATTCCTATTGTTACTGATGGCGAAAAATGATGCCTTTATTTCAACATCAAAAAATGAAAGGAATGGCTGAGCCCTAACAAAAAAAAAAAAAAAAAAAAAAAAAAAACAACTTCCAATACAAAAGGTAGTATCCATCCATAGAACATGATGTTATGCATCTAATCTTCATTTTTTCCTTCAAGTTATCTCTCTTTTTGTTCCTAAGTGTACAATTTGCTTCCCGTCTTTCATTGAAATAATTGAAACGGTCATTGGAATAAGGGCGAAGTCTAAGTTTTGTCGAAAGTGGTTTTGTGAGTGCAATTTACTCTTAAAGACAAGGCGCACATTATGCACTATTAAAATGACCGATATCCATGCCCATTACCATATTACAGCGGCTTAAAAATTTCACTCCATGGAACAAGGTCCGATGTCTGGGACTTTAGATATTGTATTGGCTGAGCTACGAATATGATTCAGAGAGTGTCTCGTAGAGGTGCTGTAGGTGGAAAAGTGGAGATCCCAAGTGAATGGATTGAACTTGTTAAACGTCACTTCCAAGTTGTTGAAAGGACATATACTGATTTCAAAGACATTGATGGGTATTTCACACAGTTTTTCAAGAAAAGCGCATCTCAAAATGGTGATGTGTTTCAGGTATCAGAATACAAGATTTTCCAATAGCATCATTTGCACAAACACCAGGTAGAGGTCAGTAAATTCATGAGCAAAATGGTCATAAGCAGCTTCCATCTCCTTAAGAATAACCTGACTCCCAACCTCAATGTACCATAGCTGTATCACGAGCAGTTATCCGTTAAAAGTGCAAATGTACATGATGTATCTAAACTTCTAAAATATCTATCACAGAATGCACAACACTACTTGCAAAGTATTAAGGGTGAGGAAGGTAGCAGAACTCAGAATGATGGCTGGCAGTGACTAAGGATAGAAGGCAATTTCTCATTACATTGAAATAGTTTCTTTATTATAAGTATCATTATTAATCATATTGGTGTCATATCTTGTTTTTTTTTTCTAGACATTTAGCTTAAGTGATGTGTGTATTCTGAAAATACAACTTATTCAATAAATAAAATTCACTATTTCAAATTATTGTGCTTGTCTTGCATAGTAAAACAATGTAATAAGGACCGAAGTCCACCACTTATCATCCTATTTATTACCCATACTATTAAACTCATACGTAAGTGTTCACTATCAGAGTGGTGCACTATGACCTACAACTGTGCAAATTTTTGTTTGTGTTGGTCTAATGATTTAGATGTGATGTTTTTTCGTCTCCTGAAAAATTTACTTCTCTGGACTTCGGTCTTTATTCCACTGACTGATTAAATTATTATCTCTATCTCCTGGACTGGATTCTGTAAGAATTTCAATTTTGCCCGTTTTCTTCTTTTTACTACCATGGAGCAATCTTCATCAAACCATGGTTTCTTTTTCTTAGTTTCGTAATAACCAGGGAACGGATTTATATGGACTAAAAATATATGAAATATGTAAATATATATGTAGTTATTTTTACCAAAATATGGAATTAAATATGGATTTTTACCAAAATATGGAATTAAATATGGACTTAAAATTATAAAAAAATGACTATGTACGTTAAATATTGGTACATTTTAATCAAACTAAACAAAAAATATAATGGACGTACCTTATCTTCCAATGTAGTTTCAACAAAACACAATTTTTATTGTCTGTTACCATAACAATAGGTTACAAACATTTCTTTCAAGTGCTGAAAAGTGAATCTTCTTCTATTGTCTCTGAGGATAGATTTATACTGACTAAAAGAGCGTTCGACGTCACAAGAAGTAACTGGTACATAATTCAATTTCACAATGTCTGCTGGGGATAAGTCCAAGTTAATCTTCACTGTTGATTCACCACTCATCACAGCAACAACCTTTTGTAGTTCTTCATATCCAGGGTTTTTTGAAAGTACAGTGTCCACCTTAGCTCTTACTGCATCTGCAACTTTACCTCTACCACGATTCAGTTGTTCCACAGTACTATTTATAATTTCAAAACTTTCAGATAGTGAAAGGTGCCTATTTTGGAGACTTTTGAGCGTTTTTATGATGCATGAAAATGTATGCTGAATGTGAGCTAAGTCATTCTTCACACTTATGTCACAGGTAACTGTTTTCGCAGTATCAATTGAGACTGCATCTTCAGAGTCCAATGCAAGGAGAACATTGTTAATAGAGTCTATATGTTCGGCATAATATTCAACTGCTTCTAGCCATGTACCCCATCTAGTTAAAATTGGCTTTGGTGGCAATGGAATTTCAGGGTACATTTTTTTCAACACGTTAACTCTACTGGGAGCTTTGAGAAATACTTTTTTCACTGATGAAATCAACAAATCTACTTTAGGGAAATTGTCTCTGACCACTTCTGCCACACGATGAAATGCATGCGCCACACAAGTAAAATGAGTCAATTTAGGATATACAACAGATAATGCTTGTCCAGCTTTGACCATATAAGGGGCAGCATCGCTAATAAAGAATAACACATTATCGTACATAATACCCTTTGGCCACAGGATACCCATAGCTTCGTTGAACAGTTTAACTATAGTTTTGTTATTGCACTTTTCTAGAACATCACAATGTAAAAGAATTCGTTCAGAATATTGTTCACTTAACAAACCGATAACTACATTACCAACAAGTCTACCTTCTTTGTCGGGAGTCTCATCAATGGAAACCCAAATTGAACTATCTTTAATTTCATCTCTTATCTTCTGTATTGTCTCATCGTAGATGGATGGAGCATACGTCTTCCTAAGTGTTGACTCATCCGGGATTGTATGTTGAGTATATTTTTCAAGGAATTCCCTGAAGACCTTATTCTTTAGTTTGTAGAGAGGAATATCAGCAGAGATGAGAGAACGGCACAGGTCGATGTTAAACTCAGATCTTACATTCGATGTTGTTGGTTGTGTTAAAAACAATTGTCTCTGCTTGGAATTTAGTTGTTTGTTGGCCTGATGTTTACTAGTTGTAATGTGTTGTTGCACCAGGAACTTTTGTGTAGATGATACTGCACACTGACACAAAT
The DNA here is from genome assembly GCF_040183065.1 of Periplaneta americana. Lineage (NCBI taxonomy): Eukaryota > Metazoa > Arthropoda > Insecta > Blattodea > Blattidae > Periplaneta > Periplaneta americana. Next base: position 104,790,215 of record NC_091117.1, read on the forward strand.
TACAAAATAATATTTTATTGTCAGTTGATAAACCATCTTCTTTAAATTCTGAAATGTAACTTGTTAGTTTTGATTTTAAATTGACTGAATGACGTACTTTTGGCATATTTACCGTCTTTATAGTATGATTTACAAAACTGAACCTATGTGTACTCTGACTGGCATTTAACTGTTGAGCTGCACAACTGAAGTCTGTTAAAAATTTTAAATTAAATTAATACAGTTTTGTAACTTACTTTCCCATTGTTGATAGGACTGCTAATTTTCAAATAACTCTGATGTTAAAGGGATTACTGAACATGTGTTTAAATCTCTATTGTTGAAATGTATTTTTAAAAGTTAATGGAATTTTGTTTTGTTTTATTGTTAAACCTAATATAATATGGACTGTTTTATATGAAATATGGAAAATATATGGAAATTAACGAAAATATGTACTAAACTCTAAAATATGGAAAAATATGGAAAATAAAAGTAGGATTTTTCAACCCTACACATTGTGAAACATAAAGATAATGCAAAATATAAATTATATTAGCTTTATAAGTAAATATGTATTTACATATAAATCCTTTCCCTGGTAATAACCTATGTTCTGCTCAGCTGCAATTTTGATATTGTTTCCAATATTTTCCCACGCGTTATTAATGTCAAACTCCTCAACTTCATCAGAACTTATTAAACTCTTGAACCTATTTGAAATTTCGACCGGATGATGTTGCTTAGTTTCCTCGTCTTTTAATTTCGGAATATTGAATATCCTAATATTAACTTGTTGCTCTACTCACCTGGTTGCTGATAGTCTTTCTCTTAATTTTCCAATTACCAAATAATGGTCAGAATCACAGGCTGTCCCTCTGAAGGATTGAATGTCTACTGTACTAGTATGTCTACGTTTATCTATCAGATGTGATCTATTTGGTTGTGTGTCAATCCATCTGGAGAAGTCCAAGTATCCTTGTGGGGGAAGGTTGTACTTTTGGCAATTAAATTTTTTGATGTGGCAAAGTTGATTAATCCAACTCCATTATCATTACTAGTTACGTGTAAGCTTTTTTTTGCAGCAGTCTGTTTAATAATAACCTCTTGTCCTACTTTTCCAAATCCTCATAGAAGCTATCCATTATATAATCATCTTTCTCTTCTGTTGGGACATGAACATTTCTAACATGTCGTTGTAATTTCAAAATTAGATATGTGTAAAAAACTGAATTTTACAGGAAAGACAAAATACTTAATGCTAACAACATCATCATCATCATCATCATCATCATCATCATCATCATCATCATCATCATCATCATCATCATCCTGTCAAGTACTAGTCCCAAAAGAACTGTTACGGCCTGAAAAAGCGATTTTCTTGCCATCTTTTCATAGGTCGACCAAGTGACCATTTCCCATTTGGACAATACTTCATTAATGCTAACAAAATTACATATGTTAATTTAATTCTTTTAAGGTAGGTACATTTCTGTAACAGTCTTACTTTACTATACAAAGATTTACTGCGGTAATTAGCATTTAGTTGTTTTATGAGACACATAGCTGGTTGTGATTGCGCCTATTTCTTCACTTAGCTGAAATTGGGGTACAATATATGAGGTCTTACAATCTCAAAATTTGAAACAAATTAATTGTACAATCCAAAAATATACAGTAAAACCTCGTTAATCTGGACCCCAATAAGCTGGACTTCGCTTAATCCGGACTGGCAAAACAAAAGTGAGTTTGAAAAAATTAAAGTTTTAAGACTTGCATGTACTTCAAACCAACTTCTGCAGCAAGAGTTTCGAGTTACTTTGTTAAGCTGGTCAACTTTTCCCCCAATTAGTCCAAATTAACGAGGTTTTACTGTATATGACTTTCAAACTTGATTTTTCTTGCAAAAGAAAGACTTTCTGAAAACCTAAAATAAATTAAATAATAAAAAATTAGAAAAACCAATTCATTGCAACTATGGTAATTTTACATATTTAAGTGTTTAAGACTTTAACATTTTACATTTCCTTCCTTTTTATTATCAAAATTAAAATAGTAGTAGTAGTAATAGTAATAATAATAATAATAATAATAATAATAATAATAATAATAATAATAATAATAATAACAACGGTAATATTATTATTATTATTATTATTATTATTATTATTATTATTATTATTATTATTATTATTATTAATTTCTTTTCCCATTCCTCTTAGTCATTTTCATTTCTGTATTGAGAAATAGAGATATTTGTCATCAGCAATATCATGGAATAAAATTACATTACAGAGATATCAGTAAATAATTATGTAAGTTACTATACATTTAATTTTTCAAAGCAGTTACAAGAAAGAACTATTAAATCTTCATAAAATGGTTGTATAAACACTTTTAGTCCTTTTAGCTAATCATACCTTACTTACTTACAAATGGCTTTTAAGGAACCTGCAGGTTCATTGCCGCCCTCACATAAGCCTGCCATCAATCCCTATCCTGTGCAAGATTAATCCAGTCTCTATCATCATATCCCACCTCCCTCAAATCCATTTTAATATTATCCTCTCATCTATGTCTCAGCCTCCCCAAAGGTTTTTTTCCCTCCTGTCTCCCAACTAACACTATATGCATTTCTGGATTCGCCCATACGTACCACATGCCCATCTCAAATGTCTGGATTTATGTTCCTAATTACAGTAGCGTGCAAATTAATCCGAACAACATAATTACTTATGCAAAAACACTGAACGGGATAAAAAAAGGATCTAAGCCATACCTCAGTAATCTATGTGGCCTCCCTTGTTCCTAATAACAGCTCTGAGACGATTTGGCATGGATTCCACTAATTTCCCACAAATATTAATTTCTTCATTGCGAAACCATACACCAATGAGGGCAGAAATCAAATTCTCCTTTGCAGAACAATCCATTTTTTGCATTCTTCTTTTGCAAATTGACCACAAGTTCTCAATGGGGTTGATGTCAGATGAGTTGCCTGGCCAGGAGAGTACCTGAATATTCTTCTTGTTGAAGAATTCTGTAGTTTTTCGAGATGTATGGCAAGGTGCCAGGTCTTGTTGGAACACACCTCTGCCATCCGGAAATGATTTTTGCAGCTGGGGTACGATTCTGGTTTCCAATAAGTGAATATATTTGTCAGAATTCATCATTCCCTTGATAGGTATTAATGCTCCAGGCCCTTCATGTGTAAAACAACCCCAAAACTTTACTTTAGGGGGGTATTTGGGTGCTTGTTGGAGATGAGCTGCTGTTATTTTTTCGGATCCTTTCCGTACGTAAGAAACACGGTGGCCGTGGACCTCGAAATGAGACTCACCGGAAAAAAGTACATTCTTCCAGTCATTCACTGTCCAGTGTTGATGTAATTTTGCTCACATTAAGCGTTTTTTGCACATAACAGGGGTTAGCAGTTGCTTCTTAATAGGCTTACGAGCCCTTCGTCCAGCTTCCAAAAGCCTACGCTGCACTGTTGTGACGTGAATATCCGCCACAGTGGTAGTCATTAACTCGCGGGTTAAGTCGACAGCAGTTAGTCTAGGATTTAATTTACTTTTCCTGACAATTAAACGATCATCTGCAGGTGAAGTCTTCCTTTTCCAGCCACAGTTTCCTTTTTTCTGGGGTGTGATGGATCCAGTCTCCCTGTATCGTTTTATGATCGAATTAACAGTAGCCAAACCGATGTGACATTCTGCAGCAATTTGCCTCTGTGTCATAGAAGAATGCTCTGCTAATGTTATAATTTTAGACCGTTTTCGTGGAGTTATATCCATTTGTGAAGACGACAGAATGTACACAGGATTGCAGTATTAAGTCTTCAACACAATTGAAATGCTTATAAGTACAAAACGACAGGCAAAATGTCACATATTATAAAAAAAATAATGACAGACTTTCAACAATGGAATTACACGTACTACAGATGTCAATTAAAGCAGTATGAGCAGCTGTGAGGCCAACAATGACAGAAAATGTAAAAATATGTCGTGTTCGGATTAATTTGTACGCTGCTGTATGTCACGCTACTGTATGTCAGGTGAAGAATACAATTCATGCAGTTCTGTGTTGTGTAACTTTCTCCATTCTCCTGTAACTTCATCCCTCTTAGCTCCAAATAATTTCCTAAGAATCTTATTCTCAAACATCCTTAATCTCTGTTCCTCTCTCAAAGTGAGAGTCCATGTTACACAGCCATACAGAACAACGAGTAATATAACTGTTTTATAAATTCTGACTTTCAGATTTTTTGATAGCATACTAGATGTTTGTCTTTGAAAACTAGGCATTTCATTAATAAATTTTCAGATTCTGCAGCCAACGCTCTTCCTGTTTTCTTCCTGTTTGTAATTTCGCTCTATTCGTTAGTTTGTCTGAGTTTGTAATAAATTATACCATATTTCTACTTTACGCTTCTTATATCAAGAACGTTTGGTGTCAAACTTTTTTCCTGACTTGTAGGACTATTTGCATAGTAAAATTTATTGCTTCTCACAATTTTTTAAAAACTTGTGATCGATATAATTTACATTATAGGGTTGTTTGTGTTTTGCTTGTTGCATTCTGTTCACAATCACTTGGTACATAAGGGACGAAAACAATTTTTCTATAGTTGAGCGCATGTTGTCCACTTGCATCACTGTATTTTTCCAGTATTAGTTGCTCAGTATCAGTTTTATACTTAATTGACACTGAACACGAACTCCTGAGCAAAATTTTATTTTATTTTGATACTAGCCATACCCATGTGCTTCGCTGCACTTGTTAGAAATAAATATAAAGTAATTACACACTGTAATTAAAATAAGTACATTTGGTCTAGGAAACATCTGTGTTTGATAGAAGGATAAATCATTTACTGTGTTACTTAATTGAAATTGTATTTAAATAATTAAAATGCGATCATTTTGGACCAGAGAGCACTCATTTCCTGCAAGGATAATTCCTTTAACATGTTTCTTAATTGTTATTAGATGCAAATGATTAAATATCATTTGGTTCAGAGAACATCCGTTTCTGGTGCAAGGATAATGCGTTTAACATTTTTCTAAATTAGTCTTGACTGCATCCTTTAATAAATCACTCCAAATTAATGTCAATATAGAGTGGATTGTGTACGAAGATAATTTTTATGTTAACCTTACTGTGCATTTTTTTTTTTTTTTTTTTTTTGCTAAGTTTATTTAGGCATGCTTCTTTAACATATGTGGTCATGTTTAGAATGTGTGAGTATACCAGTAGGCCGTTTTTACTCTTGTTGAGTTCCTGTTTCTGTAGTGTGTTGTAGATGGCTTGTGTTCACGTAACTGATTATAGATTTTGATTAATATTTATCATATCTGTAATTGAGGCAGTGCTGAATCATGGCATGTAAATTTCCAATTTGACATTTGCCTTTATGACTAAGGGACACCGTAAAAAACTCAGTCAGATTGGTCGGCCACAGAGTTCGGACCTGTGACCTCTCGAATGCAAGTCTCAAATTCTACCTTCTGAGCCAACTTGCTCGGTGTGCATCATTGTTTATGTAAATAAAGAAAATGAAAATTAATGTGGTACATAAATATTATTTTAAGAAACACAGGAAACGAATATGGGTAAATTGTGAGTGCAGGAACGCTATTTCGTGACACCTTTTAAAGTAACTCAGCTCCAGTGAGCTCTATGGTAAAATGCTTATTTATTATGTGCTATATTTTTGGTCCAGTAAAAATACTCATCTTTACTACAAAACTCGTAAAAATGCTATTTTGTTCTGTAGACAAAAAGAAATTTAAGTGTATAAAATTAGAGTATTTTATGTGTACCAAATAAAGTTGCAATAATCAAGTTGTACAATATTTCGACAGAATATCAAGTTTTCTGTGCGTTAAGATCTATTTTAATCTTACTTCAGTCCTCATATGTAGCATATATCCATCTAGAGAAACTACAAATTTCAAATATTGAAGGAATTATCCAAATTGGTTAATTAGCTTCTGAGTTTACTTCATACAAACACACAAACATTCTCTGTAAATTAATATTGATAATAAGGTTGCTTTAAATAGATGAAGTCATTTTTTTTTATTTCATTATAGCCATCATCGTTGTTCCTGCAATAACTCCTGTAACATTTATCGATTTTCAGATTTTTGCTTATTAAATATACAGCGGGATATACGAAATGGGATCACAAATGAAGATGTAATGGAAGAATTACAACTAGAACCTGTAATTAATCACGTAAAACTTTATCAGAACAACTGGATAAATCGTCTGCATCGCAAGCATAGAGATAGAATACCAAAAGTCATGCTCCACTATCATCCAAACAGGAAGAGATCTCTCGGTCGTCCAAAGAAGCGCTGGATTGAAAATTCAACTGTGAGATCGTAACAGGCCATTTGGCCTAATACTTGAAGGGAAGAAGAAGAAGAAGAAGAAGAAGAAGAAGAAGAAGCTTATTAAATAACTTAAATAATTTCTTTCTTTCGAAAATGTAAGAATTCACGATCTCCTATGTATTACTGCCATAGAATGAATAAATGTGTTTTTTCTTCCTACTGAAAAATTTTATATTTTGCACATAATAGTTATTGCAGGAACAACGACGCTATAATCTGAGGGGCAGTGAAATGTATTGTATTGTTATTTTAAAACTCTTGTATATCCTTAAATATCAGTCCTATCAAAATTTTGCATAGAATAAAACTTATCGTAAATTATTCTTAAAGATACTTTTCTTATGTAACATTTTTCACAAAAATCAATAATAAGCGAGATATTTCGATTTATTTAATTCAGGCCCCCTTATAACCCCACCCCCTTTAAATAAAGTATTTTGAATGCCATATATTCTAAAATCTAAGTTACAACGAACTTAATTCATATTCCAATTTTCATCGAAATCTGTTCAGTCATTATCGCATAAAAGAGTAACAAACATCCAGACTGACAAATATACAAACAAAAATTTCAAAAAAGCGATTTTCGGTCTCACGATGATTAATTATATATGCTAACACCAATTATTTTTGGAAAAACGAAAATTACCAGAAAAATTTCGGTTACAGATTTATTATTAGTATAGATTTACAGCTATCTGCAATTAATATGACCTTCCTGTATGTTATAGGGCCATTTTCGATGAAATGGATTGAGGAACTGATAATTTCATATGAACTCATTCCTCCTCCTCTTCATGCCAGACATAGTATAAATATCCTTGCTGTTAGAAACATAAATTGTGTAGTTATTAACTTGCCACTTCTTTGAGTAGTACAGCTTTGATACTAATGATTTAGGACAAAGTAATGTACTTTCAACATCGACTGATGTAACTAAAATTTCATCAGACACCGAAGAAATGGCATGGGTTTAAGCTTCATAAACTTCGTCCTTCTTTATGTGTATGCAAATCAAAAATTCTTCCTAGTGAATATTTCCATCAATGAAACTTTCACATGTGTTACACTGATCTTTGTGTGCTTAAAAATAGACAACTTTTCTTCCTTCTAAAATTTGCAAAACTTTTTCGTTTTTACTGACACATATACTATATTTGAATTCTTTGTACCATGCTTCTTATTCATGGGTTCATGAAATATTGAATGAAACATAGGCTTAACATGTTGTCTTGAAGATAATGTTCGACAATAAAGGCTGGGCATCTTTTGGTACAATATTCAACCATTCTTGAACACAGTCTGACCTATGCTTCTTTGTTTGTCTCCGTTTTCCATTTTTATGTACCTCATTTATTATTTCAGCACCACCATCATCATCATCATCATCATTATTATTATTTTCTTGATTATCTGCCACACTATGCTAAATGTCCCCTCGACTTGCAGCCATCTCTTCTCTCATTTAATGCTCAGTATTCTCCTCGACTTCTTCTCCTCCTCCTCCTCCTCCTCCTCCTCCTCCTTCTTCTTCTTCTTCTTCTTCTTCTTCTTCTTCTTCTTCTTCTTCTTCTTCTTCTTCTTCACATACATCTTCAGTAGCTTTGTGAGATTTATTCATTGTGTCTTCCTTCAAATTAAACATAGAAAGAACTCGGAACTTTAACGCCCTGAGAAGTTGGCAAGAAGCAGACGTAGCCATATTTATTTCTAACACATTCTTGACTGTTTCCTTCGTCTTAACAGTTGACATAAATCTACTAAATCATTGAAGAATGCTTTCTTCTCCTTCCAACATTCAAATTTCTAAAAATTTTCAGTTATTATTTTTTTTTTTTCTTATTGGTCATCAATTTGATTGCATAAGAAATTTCACTTTGTCTGTACATTAACTTCCTGACAAGCACACTCTTCGGTTTCAAAGAGTTTTCTATTCTGTCGACAGAAGTTTTCCCTGAAGTTTTTTTTTCAGTCCTTTATACTGCAACTCCAAAGCCCTTGACTGCATATCATCTTTCCCAGAGTTTTTCCCCTTTTTTTTATTCTTTAAAACATTTCCTTGGCTTTTTCTTTCATAATGTCTCTTTTCACTGAATTTCTCATCAGAGCTTGGCTTTGTCCATAGCCTATTAATACTAGAATTATTTTAATTTTCTTGATGGTAACTTTATTCCCTAACTCAATGTCAGCTGTCAGTCTCTTCCATAATCTATTGTAACTGATTCTTTCGTAGGGTCTCTTAAGGTACGATCACACGTCGCTACTTTTGCTGTGCAACTTTTGTACTGCAGCTGCAAAAGTTGCATGTCATGTTCACACGTAAGCCAAAAGTAGATAGATAGATAGCTTTAGTGATATTGTTCACAAAAGTACAAAACTTAATAATTTAACAAAAGATCTATATACAAATGTAGTTCTACATAATAAATATACAATTTCCTAAACTAATTAATCTATCGCAAATCTCAATAATTTATTGGTTCAAACTTGCACTTACGTCTTGTTTTAGTGCATGTTTAAACCAATCGTGATAACCCTTAAGACTTTAAACCTTAATTATTTGCTCCTTTTCAAAAATCTAATTGTAATATTTAGGTCTTATTTTACATAATAATTTATTATTCCAATTAGATGATCAGATGTCGACATACTGTAAGTCATGAACCTGAAATAGCTGAATCGGTACATTCCATATGTAGGTTAATCTTTCTTTCTTACAATATTTTCATGTCAGCAGAAACGTTTGCGTGACTTCTACGAAGACTACCGCATGCCTGCTTAAAAACAAGCTTGACAAATTGCTTACATAATCAACCTCAATTTAGTTTCATCATTATGTCGCATGTACTCATTATCGATTCATTTCTATTATGATTTCTATTATGATCTAATAAATTTATTATAATTGCATTCTTATTGAAATTAAAATATATTAGTTAACCAATTTATAAAGTCAAATTTTCTTCTGAACTTTTACTAATTAATATAACTATCGGAATACCTTAATAACTACCTTAGTTCTCTATTTTCAATTTTTTTTTATTATTATTTAAAAAAAAACCTTGACGTAATTCTATCTTATTTTCAAAACCTGTCTTCTTACCTTATTTAATTAATAATAAGTTTTTCTGATTTTAGGAAAATTTAATCTTTGCTGATGCCTATCTCTTAGTAGGTAGTTTCGTTCAGTATCTATAGTTTTGATTGAATATACTTTATTTCTGTTAGAGTTTCTATTTGTCATTTTACCTCTTATTAACTGTTCGTCACCTGCTTCTACTTCATCGGTCGGTATCGCACAGCTCCTCCAAATTGTAGCACTTCCTCTCTCGCACCCCGGACTACCAACGGCATGTGTAAGCCAAAAGTAGCGCGCTGCATGCTACTTTTCGTGCTGCACAACCCGCGTGCAGCAAAAGTTGCAACTGGAGGTTGCGAGTCTGTTCACACACAAGGCGCTACTTTTGCAGCTGCAGTCATGCTGCAGGTTTCCATCTCTGTGTTGACTTCTCCATATACATTTTGTGGTTATGTTCGCATTATTAATAAACTCATGCGAAAGCTTACTTATCTATTATTTGCTTTTCTGTCCTAACTAGTATTCAGAAATTGGCATTATTTTTACTATAAAGCTTTTAAAAACGCCTATATACTTAAATGATAACCAACAACATATTCACGTTATCAATGTTGGCAACCCTCCTGTTTGAAACTATGCTACAGAAAATTAAAAAAGTGAATTATATCGTCAGCAAATATGCTCAGACTGTGTTGTGCATTTAATAACTGTTACAAATAATTTATTTTCATCACATCTAACATTAAAATAGATCCAAACAATAAAAGTATCATTGGCACATTTGGGTGACAACACTGGTTGCAACCACAGCAAAAGTTTCAACAAAACCGATATCAAAAATGCTGCGGCTGCAACCCTGAGAACCCTGTTCACACGTCGCTACTTTTAAACTGCGCGCAGCATGGAAAAGTAGCGAGCAGCAGGTTTGGCAGCCGCTACTTTTCGGGTTGCACTGTTGTTCACACGTCGCAGTACGAGAGTTGCACAGTTTTTTGTACTGCATCGCTGCAAAAGTAGCGATGTGTGACCATACTTTAAGATTTTAATTGCACTGGACTATTCTCAAGAATCATATCGAAGTTTTGAGTTTTAATAACTGTAATATTTTATGGATAATTACTGCCATGTACAAGTTCAGGCGCGACTCTGTCTGAGTAATTCATAAGTACGATCATATTTTGCAATATTCGTAAGTATGATCATGTTTTCCCATCTTTTCGAACTCTATCTTGGTTAAGGCTAAGCAATCGACAAGCCCTGCATTCTCTTATTGTCTTATTTCAAATTCTGTGCATCACTACTCCAGTCTATTTGGCTTTGTCCGTATGTCATCAGCTAAGCACCAGCTCTGATCACAACAATTTGTTCATTATACCATACTGCAAGACATCTTTATATTCTTCATCCTAAACAGTTTCAGTTGCTAGAAATTGGAACTTACTTCCGAGCGATGTAAGGGACTGTTGGACAGTAACTTCATTTAGGTCAACACTACATAAATTCTTGTTTAAGAGATTAATTACTGATTAATATTTGTTATTTACAATGAAACTAACATTTGTCCATTCTTATTGTTGTTGTTTAGTCAACTGTCCAAAGACAAATCTGAACCTCACAAGTGATACCAAGAAGGCACCACTGATAAGGCAACTAGGCCAGGAGATAATGGGGTAGGGTGGCCAGTTCCTTTCCCCCTCCATTGCATACACCGCCAACTAGCTACATATTACACAAGTCAGACTTCAGATGCATACAAACAGTATTTGTTCTTCCTCCGACACATATCATCAAGTGAGATGTACTGCCTGATAATAGATGTACATATCAGCCAGAACCTCAGTCAGAGGATACCATTCTTATTATTACCATTGATTTATTTAAATATAATACAAAACCTCTAATGACAAAATCTTATTACATTAATATTATTCTCATTATATCAATATATTTTAGATTTATATTTTGCTCACTATAACATAGTTCTAAACTTTTTAAAACTTTCGTGGACCATAACAGTCATTCTGAGACTATAACCTTTATGCCTGATGATGATGATGATTATGATGATGATGATGATGATGATGATAACATAGTTCTAGTAAACTACTTACTTACTTATGGCTTTTAAGGAACCCAGAGGTTCATTGCCGCCCTCACATAAGCCTGCCATTAGTCCCTAGCTTGAGCAAGATTAATCCAGTCTCTACAATCATATCCCACCTCCTCAAATCCATTTTAATATTATCTTCCCATGTACCGCTCGGCCTCTCCAAAGGTCTTTTTCCTTCCGGCCTCCCAACTAACACTCTAAATGCATTCCTGGATTCGCCCATACGTGCTACATGACCTGCCCATTTCAAACATCTGGATTTAATGTCCCTAATTATGTCAGGTGAATAATACAGTGCATACAGTTCTACATTGTGTAAATTTCTCCATTCCCCTGTAACTTCATCCCTCTTAGCCCCAAATATTTTCCTAAGCTCCTTATTCTCAAACACCATTAACCTCTGTTCCTCTCTCAAAGTGAGAGACCAAGTTTCACAACCATACAGAACAACTGGTAATATAATTGTTTTATAAATTGTAACTTTCAGCTTTTTTGAGGGCAGACTGGATGACAAAAGCTTCTCAACTGAATAATAATAGGCATTTCATATTCTAGTAAACTACTATTAAATTAATTCTCATCATTTAACCAACTAGGTATCTCAACTTAATTATAATTCTTTACATATTGCATACAGACTGAATTGAATTACATTAGCACAGTCATAAATTATTACTTTTTTGTATAGGCTTTCTCTCAAATTAAATAAACATGTACTAGTCAAAATTTATCTGAAGAATATTTCGGGAGAATCTTTAGTGTATTGTAAATATTCATAATTTAAATATGTATGTCAGTATTGTATTGATTAAGGCTGGTTGAGTGGAAGAGAAGGCCTTATGGCCTAAACTCTGCCAGCGAAAATAAAACAATCTATTCTATTCTAATCGTAGGAAGAAAACCAACATGTGCAGATTTAACACATAGCGTAATTTTAATGGGCAGTTTAACTCAGAATTATGTAGTGGAATTTGCATTATAGCTAATAAAATTTCTGTATGTAAGAATAGAGGTAAACTACTTTCAGGGTTAATGGCTGATTGAAAACTGCTCCTAATGATGGAAAAATCTCATTTTCGTCCGAAAGTGCACATAATGGATTTTGAAGGCGCAATGACGAACTACGATATCACACTATCTACTATACCCTTAAGTACTAAATACTGTGACCTGTTACTGATAAATTTGACCTTTTTTATTGCTGATTTTATTCTTTTATGAATAAAGAATCCTGTTCCTAATTTATTGGTGATTACTGTTTCCTTCTCCATAGTACAACAAGTAATCTCCTATAGGTATGCCATTCCAATCTAATCTAACCTCCTGTACTCCCACAAGTTTATTCTATATCTGGCTAGTTATTTTGCTACTAATGTTACCCCTTCTGTTCTATAAAGACTAGTGACATTCCGTGTACCAAATCTCATAACCTTATTCCTTTGTTGTGTTCGTGTCAAAGAATCAATCTCATTCCAAGGCTTATGTTGGAGTTTTATACCAAGCTCTTGTTTACAGTGATGGGTTGTTAGCCCTTTACCCAACCCCCGAGCTGGAGGACCACTCCTTATCAGCTGTCTGCGACTGCTTATTCAATATATTCGCAGCTACCCTCTATATCTGGAGGCAATCTCCTCTATCCACAACTTGAGAACACGTCATGCCATGGTGATAGGGACCCACAATACATACTGCTTTTAATAACTTTACGTAAAATTAGACTCACGTCTTGTATAGCTATATTTACAGCTAATCACTATATGATAGTGGAGTGGTTAATGCATCGGGAAAATATAGTGAAACCTGTTCAAATCGGAACCTGAATAATCCGGAATCCTGTCTATTTTGGAACAATTTATTGGTCTTGGCAAAATTCGTATGAATTATGTGTAATTTTTTCTGAATAAAACGGAAACCGTCCGCTACTGTTCAAAACGGAAATAATATTTTCGACACACTACTTTGGGTGCCCGGGTAGCTCAGTTGGTAGAGCAGCTGGCTACAGACTGGAAGGTCTGGGGTTCGATCCCAGGTGGTTACAGGATTTTTTCTCGTTGCCAAACTTCCAGAACGGCCCTGAGGTTCACTCAGCCTCCTATAAAATTGAGTACCGGGTCTTTCCCGGGGGTAAAAGGTGGTCAGAGCATCGTACCGACCACACCACCTCATTCTAGTGCCAAGGTTATGGAAAACATGGGGCTCTACCTCCATGCCCCCCAAGTGCCTTCATGGCACGTTACAGGGGACACCTTTACCTTTTACCTTTTTTTTATTTTAATGTAAACTATATCAAGGAATGTACAAAATACGTAGGTCACTAAGATAAAAAAACAAGTTTTCTTTGCAAAATTTTTGAGGATGCGAGGGTGTGTTGGCCTGGTGGTCATAAATTTTATTTCCCTATTGACTAGGCAGACGAGTCCCATCAAAGAAGTTCAGTGCTTCACCCCTGTATACTGTCGTAGCTGGGTAGAACGCAAGTGTATTAGTGATTTCGTGATAAAAAAAAAGTTGCGTAAAAATGTTGCACTATCATTAACTGATGAAGTAAAAGTTATTGAGGAAAATTAGGAATGGAGCATATGGAAAATAATCTTGAAATTTAGGAATAGAAAACTCAGGTGTAACTTAACACTTTCGAAAATAAAGGCTGTATCATGAGTGAGTGGTTTGCGGTCAATAATGGTGACATAAAAAGGAAACAGAAAACAACTGGTTACATAGAAATAAATGAATTGTTGTGGGAGTGGATCTTCTTGCCCTTTCAGAGATCATGCCAATTTCTGGATCTATTCTGCAAAGCAAACCCTTGAACTGACAAAGAAATTAGATAATCCAAAATTCAAGGCTTCTAATGGATGGCTCCTAGTCCAATTAAATAATGTGATATACAGTACAGTATTATAGTATAGTGTTAGATATTAAATTTAGTGTAATTAATAAACTTTATAGTGTTTAATGAGTGAATTACGATACAATTTATACAGGAAATGAGATTTTCATAAAGATCATTCACCAATTAAATAAGCGACAGGAAGCTGATTTAATGTCAGTGGTGTTAAACGGAATATTTTGTAATTTCTACAATTTGCGGCATGTCATTTTGTTTTTCATTTATACACATGATAAAATATTCCATTTTAACTTCATACCTGAATAACATGGAAACCTGTCCAAAACGGAAAGAAAAATTAGGACCATCTTGAACAGGTTTCACTGTAAAAGCAAATTAGTTTATTAGATATCCTTGTTTTTTTGTTCTCTTCACAAGGGAGAGAGTTGGAATAAAATTTTATTTGTTACACGGTATGTAATTATACATTATTTCATTTTTAGAAGCAATTAGCTTAATGTTATTGGGGGAAAAAAAAACTTTTTAATATATGAACTGTTTATATAAGTTTGACAGAGGCAAGTTAGTATTTTTTTAGGCAGCACATCTATATCTCAAAACCAGGATATGCAACTGTATATTACAGGAATTATATAATAGCCCTATCACATTGCATTAAGCACCAATTCAATATTTATTACATATGTTATATACAGCTAATCGGATTTATGTAGGTACATTTTATAAGCACTTCATTACATTCGTTTCTATCAAATCATAATAAAGTGAAGTCTGTTATTAATAAGGAAAATGATGTAACAAATGTCATGTCACTCTGCCTTTCTTACTGCTGTCCTCAACAATCTCTCTTGCTAATCTGGCCCTCAGTAATCCTGACTTTCATTATCTGGTCTTCTTCTAGTGCAGGCCTACTTCCTATCACTTCTACTGTAATAGTATTTTGGGAAATTTGTACTTGTGCCATGTGTATTACTTATACACAAATATACTTATACTCTGTATATGTACAGGATGGTAGTGAAATACCCTGCAGATTGAAAGGGACGATAGGGTACACTTAAATGAGCAGAAAACCTATATTATGTTTTGTGATTAAATGCACGCTTAATTAGAAAATTAAGTTGGAGGTATCAGCAATCTGGCAACATTGCTGCTAACACAGTCCTCTTTCTTCTGGTAATACAGATGTAAGAGGTCAACGAACTCAGGTCTTTCTCACTACGTGAACTATCTCCCACCTCCCTCCCTGGCTACAACATAGCAATCTGGTTGCATCATTCAGTGACTTGAAATTAGTTTTTAAGTTAAATTTACACGAAAACTGTCCATGCTATTGAAATATGCCAGAGCAGGAGTGCTCACAGGAGCCCCCTTGAATCCTTGTCAGGGGCGAGAGGATGCAGACTGGGCAGGTACAAATGGACCAGGCAACAAGTAGAACTCGCTGCTATGGAACTCGGCAGAGCCAGCGGAGCAAGAAGATGAGGATGTAGGATTGTCTTTGAAACAAAATATAAACAATATAAATCAATTTATTGCATTTACATTTACAAAAGAAATTCTAAACAGAAACAGTGTTTTAGGAACAGACATAAACTTAAAATGCTAGGCATTACATATGTGTTTGTGCCACCAGACGAGTAATATCTGGAACAATCGATCTACTCGAATGCAGCCAAATCATAGATGTTGAATGCTTATCGCTTAGCTGTGATCTGTGGCTGGTTTCACACATTTTTAGAACAGAGAAAACCTGCTCACATAAGTACGTCATATCAAACATACTCATTATTTTTGCCTCATGGCAATGCAGACGTGGAAAATGATCAGATGAGATATAATGATAGAATGTAGTTATATTTTCAGTTATTTTGAACTTCACCTGAAGACAGCTGTCACATTTGAGATCTATTAATTCCATTTGAAGCGTGGAGGGACTTGTGGATATATCATCGGAAAATGGGAACATGAATATTTGAACATCCAACTAGAGGGATTCTTTTTCATTGAATTGTTCCTCAAATGCCTTATTTAAGTTTGTCAAAGACTCCACAAATGCAGTATATTGTGGATCTGTAACATTAGACACAAATTTGCTTAGGTTTGGAAAATGAGGCAAATTGCGTTCTTGCATTTGTTGTGTCCACAAATTATGCTTCATTCGAAATGCTTCAATTTTATTGAAGAAATCAATAATCAGAGATCTTTATATTGTAAGGAAATCTTTAGATCATTTAAATGATTTGTCACATCTGTCAGGAAAGCCAAGTCTACAACCCAAGAAGGGTCGATCAGCTGGGGAAAAGCTCGAGTTAGCACGCTGTTACGTCATCACAACACAATGCACCTCGCCCTGCCCTAGCTCCACGTATATGCAGGTTGTCCTCTGTGAGCACAACTGCGCCAGAGGGATGAATGTTTCTTTACTACAGTCCACACCTGTGGAGTAATGGTCAGCGCGTCTGGCCGCGAAACCAGGTGGCCCGGGTTCGATTCCCGGTTGGGGCAAGTTACCTGGTTGAGGTTTTTTTCGTGGTTTTCCCTCAACCCAATATGAGCAAATGCTGGGTAACTTTCGGTGTTGGACCCCGGACTCATTTCACCGGCATTATCACCTTCATCTCATTCAGACGCTAAATAACCTTTGATGTTGATAAAGCGTCGTAAAATAACCTACTAAAATAAAAATTCTTTACTACATTTTCTATCAATATGGACAAAACTCACGATCCTACTTGCATTAGTTACTGAAAAAAGGGTGTTAAACTTTTAGGAAAAAGAACTTCTTTTTTAGAAATCTATGAACTTTCCACCAATATGGTGTTACATTTTTTGTTACATATAACGTGTGCTATTTGCTCTGAAAATCTGCAGGGTTATTTCACTTCCTCCCTGTATACACGTGCCCGGCCACATGTGGAACATTCTAGTTTCGATATAGGATTGCAAATTGGCGCAGCTTATAACATTAAATTTAATTATATTTCTAGGCACTCTCAGTAATCTGGCATTCTCGCCAATCCGGCACCCCTCTTTGCAAGGAATGACTGGATTAGCAAGAGTCTACTGTATTCGTTTATGAATTACTCTAGATTTTAAATTATTTGTTTCAGGACCGTGATGCTCTAGTGGATCTGATGTTGGATTTTGTTGAGGCAATGAACCCAGAAGTAAAATTTAAACGAGAGTTCTCTGTTCTTAAAGATCGTGATTTGACTGGAGAACTGAAAGACATATGGCTGGCCATACAAGTAAAGCGAGAGAGAGAGAAAGAGAAGGCAGAAAATGGAAAGAAAATGGAAACTGGAGATCGAGAAAAACGCAAAGATTTAAAAGACGAAGAAACTTGGAGAGAAGTAGAGAAACAGCGAGATACAAAAGCAGGTGAGGAAAAAGAGAAATGCAGCGAAACTTTAGCCATGTGGTTTGCAATGGAACGTGCGCAAAGTAGAGAACGAGGAAGGGAAGAAATGGAACCCAAAGACGCAACACTTGCCCACAGTGAGATTCATAGCAAAGCAGATCAACAGAATGGAAAAAAGTATAACTTGGAGGAGGAAATGATAGTATCTAGAATTCCTATAGCTTCATTCAGTACTGATTTCAGAAAACTAGGAGAAGTTTCTGTCAGACAAACTAAAAACTCCGTGCTTGCTACCTGTGATGGGTCAGTGATTCCGTCCAGAGAAGCAAAGAACTCTCCAACACACCAGAGGAAAAGCAAGATCCGATCATGTAAAGGAGAACTCTTTACTCAGACCATACAGCAGTTCGATGAAGTCAAGGACAGAAAAGAAGGGGACATCCATGTCAACGAGATCTGTACCATCACAAAGCACACTGTGTTCAAAGAGATCTTCCCTTCGTCATCCGATTCCTCAGAAGATGAAGAAAGAGGAGATTTCCATTTTGACAGTGGAGATCCTAAACAAAGAGTTGATGTACTTGGAGATGCTAAAATTCTAAGTATCAGTCGAAATTTAGATGATGGAGATACTGGGTTACATATAGACGACTCTCTTAGAATCGAGAAGGAGTCTGGCTCAAATATTGCTCGCAAAGCAGCTCCAATGGAAGAAGCATGCAGTTACGAGAATGCAGACTCTCATACTTCTATTGTAAAACCATATAAATTTTTACGCATGAAATCTTCTGCCATTAAAAAAGCTGCTGAGAAACAAGTGTCAGGTAAACAGAATGTTCATGTAGGAAATAAATTTAAAACCCCAGAACAAGCAGATTATGAATCTGCTGACAGTTGTCAGAATAAAGCGAGATATCCTGATTTTAACTGTTAAAGATTGAAGTTAGAATGCTACCATGTAGTAATGTGATGTCTGGATCTGATGGTAATTTATGAAGTACCAAACCAGCAAATTAAGTCCAATGTTACAATTCATAATGCTCGATGCAATTTTTACCATTGCAATATTTAATACTTAGGTCCTGTTACTGTAACATTTTACTATGTACATAAGTTATTTTTATTTAGTTCCTTTTTTTTATGACGACACCAAAAGTATTCATAAGAATACATTTTGAGGAGCATTGTGTTCATTACTGTCAAAGTTTCACGTGTTTTGGAAGATTTCATGCTTTTTTATGCTGGATCAATCCTTACCAAGTGAAGAAACGTGAAACCTTTCATTTTTATTGCAAAATTATTTTAAAGGCTAGTGAAATTAACGTGTCATTGTGTATTCCGACAAAATAAAGGATCTCATCCGGAATAGCTGCCATATGCAATGCCTAACTTAATGTTACAATGGATGATTCCATTGTTTGTGCATGTGAAGATATTTGCAGTTCAAATTTAGTCTTCAGTTCCTAATATTAGTTCAAATTTGTGCTATGTCTTACTTAAAAGTCGTTAATTTTTTTATTGTAAATGTGCCATTTTGTCTGTACATGTTGCCTATGATTAAAAGCATTTGATTCAGCCAAATGATTCTTTATGTTACTAATTATACAGGATTTCAAAAAGAAGACCCAACAGCTTCAATTGTACAACATTTCACTTGTAAGATATCTCAAGCTGCTGACTTCAACAGTGATAAGAAATGCATTGCCATTGTTCCCTTATGCTTCACAAAACATTATTTGGTAAATATCTCGTCTCTTTTGAGACTGCCCTATATGTTAAAAGTGTGTTTTTATGCGATAGTGCATAAAGTTTATCTTACTCACTGTTATCAGTGCATAAAGTGAGCCTTTTAAAACACTATTGCTTAAAAAGTAAGTAATCACTTTACATGCTGCTATTTATTTTATGCAGTGCCAAAGAAAATGCAATATTCATTGTACAAACTTCATTCAGTAAGAAATCAATACATTACCTCGATATTTTTTATGTAAATATTACACATAAAACAAATAAGTATAGTAACAAATTTAACATTCATATTTACATTTTAGTCCGTATTATATCTGTAATACTCATTGCAACAAAATGTGGCATTCAACTTTTCCTAATTACTTTGTTGATTATGGCCGGTTTAGGCAGCCATGAAATCATGATCATGAATAAAACAGGCTTTAATTCCATGGATATTTATTTCTTGATGATTCTTAGTTTAGATGGCCGTGAAATATGTACTGTATTTAATGTAAATTTGTGCTATCGTATAAAAACATTGTGTGATACACATTCAAAAAGTTATCTTATCACTCATGCCAAAATGAGAACCTTTATGAACTAGTATCATAAGTAACTATTTTCATCTTTGAAGCTAGAAGGGTCTCTTTTGAAGAAATATTTTTCCAGCAAAATGAGGCTTGACAACAAACTAAATGCAATGCTTGGATGAGCTTCTTAAGCACTCTCAGGTGAAAGGTTGTGCAAATATTTTCACAAACAGTCCTACTGTAAATAATCTCAACCAAATCCGAACCCATGCTTTCTTTTGTGGGGTTATTTGAAAGATACAGCTTTTCATAAACATTTTACATCACAAAATTTCCGCAACAATTCTTTACATCGGTGCAGAAATTTTTACTAAAGTTTTTTTATCCTGTCCAGGTCAGGTGCAAATGTCCATGAAAACTGATAGTGTACATATTGACAGTGTTTAAATATATTACCGGTATCTCAGAACTGCTGAATTTGTAGATAATATATAAAAATATTGACATTTTTGGTTGTTTTGTATGTGTACGCAATTTGAACTCCTCTCTATTGCCAGTTATTGTTAAATCTGGAGAATTTGCAGGCCAAAACCCTCTAGTAATGACTCTCATCAAAAAGCTCCCATATTAATTCAAAATAATCTCCAACAGTATATAGGCCTACTGTGGCAGAATCTTGCTCAAAGTATGTTGTTTAAAAAAATAGCATATTTGAGTCCCATTGATTCATCCCCTATATCTACTTCCACAAATTGAAGGATTTCGAGAGTAACTGGTGGCAGATAGAGGGGATTTTAAACCTAACAGTAATTCTTAACAAGTCTTTTGCATTAAATTTAGTGGCCTTTAAACTCAAAGCTATGTAAATCAATAGAACTCATCCTTTGCAATCTATTGGTGTGCATCACTCAATCAGAGGTGTATTTCAGACCTGGAGGGCCCTGCTGGCACTAAGATACTATTTTTTTAGGCTGGGCAGCACCACTTTTCTGTTTTCATATTATACTAGTCAACAAAAATACACTTTGAAATTCTTTCCTTTCTCAAAATAACTAATTTTGGGTCGAGAAAAACGAATATGACATTAAATTTTTAGTTTTTTAGATATATCTATACGAGCCTAAATACACTTAGAAATTCTTTCCTTTCTCAAAATTGCTAGATGAACTTAATTTTGGGTCGAGAAAAATGAATGTGACATTAGATTTTGTTTAGTAGGCCTAACTCTGGTTTTATGGATACACTAACCTCAAATGAAAGTGCTTAATCACGTGAACGGCTTCTCTTTGCAAGTCACTTGTACTCATATTTTGGGGCATCTCTTGACATTGTCCAACAGTAGTCTGTAAGCATAGAAGCATTCCATTTTCCCTGATAGCTTTGTTCCATTTTCGAAATATCCTGCTGGAATCACTCTCCGTGCTCATAACTCGCTGTGCCGCAGTTATCAGGGAGTAAGTCCAATTGAGAATGTAGTGAGTGACATGTTGCAGCCTAATTGATGGTACTTTTCTAGGAGATTATTCATAATCTTAACATATTTGTCAACTCTTTGATTTCCCAGGAATCCATGCACAACATCTTTGAATGCTTCCCATGCTCGAAGTTTTTGTCTTTAAGAACGAATCTGTGGGCCAGTGAAGATCCTTCTTTAACGTTAGCATCACTGAGCTGTGGAAGTAATCCTCTGAGGTACTGAAAAACCTCTTCATCCTAGTTCATTCCCTTTACAAAGTTTTTCATGTATAGAAGGGGCAAGAGAATTTTGCTTTTTTCTACCAGAGGATCATGCTGGACATTTTTCTCTCCGAGGCAGAGATTTTCCCTTGGGGGTCAGATCTTTATCTTGTAGATATTCCTCTGAAGAAGATAAGAGAAAGACAGGTGACGAAATTGAACATGAAAAAACTGACCAATGAAGGGGAAAGAAGAAAATTTGAAGCAAATTTTCAAGAGAAAGCCACTACATTAGAATCCACACCAGAGAATAGTACTGGACTCATCTAAAAAGCTGTATACAAACAACAGCAGGAGAAACAATAGGATACAGAGAAGGTGTAAGAATTAAGAAACCATGGGTCACAGGGAAAATGTTGGAGAAGATGTGGAGGAAAGGAGAAAATGGAAAATCATCAACACAAAAGAAGGTAGAAGAAACTTAACAACGAACTGATAAGGCAAAGAAAGACTGGATGAAAGAGAAATGTAAAGAAATCGAGGATCTAGAGAGGAAAGGAAGATGTGATTTAATGTACCGTGAAGTTAAATGTTTGGACTTCACAAAGAAAAACAAATCCATGTAGTTGATAGAACAGAAAATCGGAAATGAAATAACAGACAAACCAGGAATACTGAACAGAGAGACGAAATATGTAGAAGAGTTACATGAGACAGGGAATTGTCCAGATAACTTGGCTGTAGAAGACGAAATAGTCGTATCAGAAGACAGAAAAGGAATTTCTACTTTAAGAGAAGTTGAACTAGCGCTTAGGGAAATGAAGAATGTGAAAGCAACAGGAGTGGATGGAATCCCAATTGAATTAGTGAAATGCTTGACAAGAAGGGAATTCTGTCATTATCCAACGAAATATATGGGAAAGGTGACTGGCCTGAAGACTTTACAGAGACAGTGTTGCTTCCAATACCGAAGAAAAATAATGCCAAGAAATGTAATGAGTTCAGGACTATCAGCCTGATATTACACTCAGCGAAGATTCTTCTGCAAATACTGAATCGACATTTATATTCTAAGATAGAAGAACAGTTGGAAAAGGAACAGTATGGCTTCAGGAAGGAAAAAGGTATGAGAGATGCAATTGGACTGCTATGAACAATTGGCAAAAAATACCTCGAGAAGAATGAAGAAGTGTATATAATATTTGTGGACTTGGAAAAGACATTTGACAGAGTGGATTGGAATAAACTGATGGGGATCCTAAAGAAAATAGGTTGTATTGGAAAGAGAGGAGGCTGTTCAGTAAACTTTATATGACACGATGGGGATCCTAAAGAAAATAGATTGTATTGGGAAGAGAGGAGGCTGTTCAGTAAACTTTATATGACACAACGAATCAAAGTCAGGATAGGAGAAGAAATGTCAGAAGAAAGCGAAATAGGAAGAGGAGTACATAAAGAATGTCCTTTATCACCTATCCTGTTCAACATTTACTTGGAGGATTTAGTGAAGAACTGTTTTCAGAACATGGGAGAAGTGATAGTAGGAGGAAAAAGAATAGAGTGCATAAAATTTGCTGATGATACGGCATTGTTAGCAGAAGAGGAGATGATGTAAAGGGGTATGTTACTGAAGCTAAATGATAGCAGTGAGCAGTTTGGAATGAAAATAAATGCCAACAAGACGAAGACCATGGTCATAGGAAGAAAAATAAAGAAGGTAAACTTGCGAATTCTAAATGAGGCAGTAGAGCAAGTGGGGACATCTTCAGATACTTGGGGTGTACTGTAAGCAGTAACATGAGCTGCTACCAAGAAGTCAAAAGGAGGATAATGGCGAAGGTAGCTTTTAATAGAAAAAGGAGCATCTTCTGAGAAAGAACTAAGGAAGAGACTAGTGTGAAGTGTATATTGTATGGGGCAGAAACATGGACATTACGACGAAGTGAAGAGAAGCGACTAGAAGCATTTGAGATGTGGATATGGAGAAGGATGGAGTGTGTGAAATGGACAGACAGGATAAGAAACGAAGCTGTGTTGGAAAGAGTGGATGAAGAAAGAATAATGCTGAAACTGATCAGGAAGAGGAAAAGGAATTGGCTGGGTCACTGGTTGAGAAGAAACTGCCTTCTGAAGGATGTACTGGAAGGAATGATAGATGACATTAAGATATATGGATCGTATGTGGAGACTAAGAGAAAGGCAAAAAATAGAAAAGACTGGAGAATGCTGGGTTTGCAGTGAAAGACCTGCCATTGGGCAGAACACTGTGAATGAATGAGGGTTTTGAATCCAGAGGATTCATTTATGAGGGCCAGTCAAGTGAAAATGGGTCACCATGCATATATCTCATGTCGGGCAAGTTGGTACCACTGGAATTTGACTTCTAAACTGACATCTGGTGGCGACTTGCGAAAGCACAGTTACAACCTCTGCTTACACACTACACACTAGTCATTCGTTTATTGTGCTGGAAGTGAGGTTAGAGATACGTTTATTTGTCCAACGTCACTAATGGAGGCAGGCAAAGAACAGCGAGGTGTGCGATTTTTGACTGCTGAAGGAGTAGGAGGACGAGAAGTCCATCATATCATGTCTGCTGTTTAGGCGAACACAGCATGTCATGGCACAACAGATTCCGAGAGGGACGTGTGTCACTCCAAAACGATGCTTGTCCATGACAGGCTCATCGTGCCATCACTCCTGCTGTTATTTCAGAGGTTGATGGTCTTATATGGGGAAATTGACGGCTCACTGTGGAAGAACTTCGTTGTTTGGTGGAAATAAGTCATGGTTCCGTACACATCATTGCGATGAAGCACTTGCATTACTGAAAAATCTGCTTGCAATGGGTTCCACATCAGTTGATGGAGGAACAAAATACAAACAGAATGGCTGCTTAACTGGGTCACTTGCAACGATACCACGAGGAAGACAATGCATTTCTGTCCTGTTTTGTCACTGGGGACGAATCATGGTGTCACCATTTTGAACCAGAGAGCAACTGACAGAGCCAAGAATGAAAATACGTGGGTTCTTCCCCACCGAAAAAGTCCAAAGTAATACACACATTCCGGTAAAGTCATGTTGACATTCTCCTTCGATTCTAGGGGTCCTCTGCTTGTTGATTTGCTCGAGCATGGAGCCACAATCAGTCCACATACTGCCAACTCCATGAGGAATAAGATTCAGAGATTTGGTTGGGAAATGCTTCAACACCACCTTCTACAGCCCAGATCTCTCTGCATGCGATTTTCACATTTTTGGAGAGTTGAAGAAAGACACTTGTGGACTTCGTTTTGTATCTGATGAAGACGTGGTGACTGGGTAAAGAACTGGTTCGGTATACAGCCCACTACCTTTTTAAAGAATGGAACTGATCGTCTTGTCTCGCAGTGGGATAAATGTTTAAACAGTTCTTGAGATTACTTTTGAGGAAATAAATGTGTTGTGATACTTTTTGGCATCTGACCTATTTTCATTTGACTGCCCCTCATATGTGCCAGTATTGCAGGGTTTTAAAAAAAAAAAGTGAGCCCTTTATTCTTCTTGAAGTTATGATACTCCATACACCTATTTATCCACCATGCAGTGGAATTTCGGGTGTAATTGGGGATTTTCCGTGATCCAGTATTTATTGTTCTGTGAAGTAATATGACCACGTGAATGAAACCATTACAATGGATCCACAATACCATTTGCAATATTCTACGAAATTCAATCACAAAAATTCATGCAGTTGTAAGTAAATGCTCTGTAAGATTTCAATTTTAAGACTTTTAGTAACTGAATTTTGAGATGCCTGTTACCTGTGCGAGACGATTTGGAAAGTGTTTTAATATTTCTCCAGTTTGATCCGGTTTTTCTTTCATTAAAACATTATTTCACTTAGAAATTCTGTTGTTGAGAGATCCCATTTCCATAAGCCTAGGAACAAGCCTTCGTACTGTATCCCTATGTGGAACTGGTTCATCAGAAAGTATCTTTAAAAATCGCCTACATACTTCCCCATGTAAGTTTGTTATCATATACCATACATGTCATTCACGAAAGTTTTCTGTTCTAGTGTTAATGTATATGGTGACATTTTAACAGACTACAGTTTACTACCACCAGTGGTGGAGTCAGAATTTGATTCTGGGGGGGTGGTTTCAAATTAAAAAAAAAAAACAATATACAGTAGAACTTGGTTATAACGACATTCAAGGGACCTTAAAAATTATGTTGTTATAAACGAGTGTCGTAGTAACTGAGATTAATATTATCAGTCTAGTGAGGTGGAAAATGAAAATTAACAAATTTAATTAGTAATTTAAAAGGCATGATGGGACCGATAAGCTAATTTACTATTAGTGACAATTAAAATTTATTTCATGTGCCGTCTGTGCTTATCCTTATTTAACAAGTATATTGGTTATACAATATTTTGTTACATAATTACATATATTGCTACATTGTTACATAATTACATATATATTATACATATTACGTATATTGGTTATACAATATTTTGTTACATAATTACATAATTATGTAACAAAATATTGTATAACCAATATACTTGTTAAATAAGGATAAGCATAGACGGCACATGAAATAAATTTTAATTGTCACTAATAAACTTAATTAGGCTTATTTTAGATGTATGTATTCACTTTTAAGCCTGCCATGAACACAATAAAATACATGTACAATTATAAGTATAGTATTCTATATTAAAACAGTTTGTTCAGTACTTACTAAACTTCTTTACTTAGGAGTGAAGTAATCAGTCATTTTACTCTGTCTCCTACTTGCCCAATACACACTTTCTAAATTACGTTCTATGAGTATGTTCATTATTTCAGTTACAATTCACTGCTCCCTCCCCTAGCTTCGATCCATTCTGTTCAAATGCAGAAACAATTTTATTCTTGCTCTTCCAAAGCGTTTGGACTGTGAAATTAACTAGGCCAAACTCACATCACACATTTTAATTCCATTCTCAGTTTGATGAATCACTTCAACTTTTTCTTCCAATGTTAAAACTTTTCTTTTAGTGGCCATACGCGTTAAAATGCGTGCACTTAGTGAAAACTTCCTATTGAAATTGACCACATGCAGGTACTGCTAATACCGAATGAATTTGTACAGGTTACAATGGGGTGGGGAATCTGCTTGCATTCCAGGAGTCTATGACAGAAGGAGACAGTAAAGAATTTGCCAGGTTATCAGATTTCAACAAAATATTTCATAAAATACTTTGGTTCTTAGAAAGTCGTATTCCAAACTGAGATTGAAAATGACGTTATATGCGAGGTAGATGCATATACGTTTGTCATATTAAGCAAGGTAGAAAAGCATATGTCTTATGGGGAATTAGTTGAGACCACAGAATATTTGATGTTATAGGCGAGATGTCGCACAAAACGAGGTCGCTATAACCAAGTTCTACTGTAATACATACAGTAACAAAACTTTAATGTGTCATTACTTATAATAATTATAGTTCGAATGAAACAGAACTTCTCATTGGATAAAATAGGTCCTCGACTAAAGCAAACAGAAATTCATTTGCTGTCAAGTTCACATGGACACAAATGCAACATATCAATAGTCTATATCTAATACCACATAACTTTCAATTTTACGAAATCGAGGTTTAGAGTTATTCTGGGATACTCTTTTATACTCTATCCCATAGTGCTAATCCAACGTATGAGAAAAAATTACGTTAGTAGCTGTTTAAGTTTTCTAATAACCTGCATCAAAATTTTGGAATTATTGCTGCTAATAACACAGATGACATTTTTTCTAATAACACATATTAGGTATTCCATTAGAACATGTGCTAATACCACGTATCTGAGTTCATATTCTTCTAAAAATAAATGTCTTAACTTATCTTGTGAAAGGAGGGTGGTTGGGCTGGTTTGCAGTTCTAATGTATCAATAAGTTTTATGAATAATTTAGCAGGGTGATTCCAATCCTGCAAGTAAAATAAAACTTTTAGTTTGATTTAAAAACTATTTTTGCTCTTATTTCAGTCATTTTTAGATACACAACTCAGAATCAAATACAGGATGATTCATTATTAGGCCTACGTGTAAATACTTCTTGTGTGTATTGTAGAGATGAAACTAAGACTAAAACATTCTATACAACTTTTTCTCAAAACCTTTAATTCCAGAGTTCCAGTAGATGCCACCTATGTCGTAGTAACTGCATAGGCATTACTGTTCTCCCACACATTTGATGTGGTATTGTGTGGAATCAGTTACTTGGACCTCGAGTTCTACATCAGCGAATGAATGGGGAAATCTACCGCGCATTCTTGGAACGCGAATTGCATGGTCTGCTACATGATATCCCTCTTGCAATGCGAGTGAACTTATGGTTTATGCGCAGTGGTGCTCCTGCACCTTACTGCCGCAATGTAAGGGCGTATCTCAATGCTGCGTATCCAGATCAATGGATAGGCCGCGCAGGGCCAACTCCTTGGCCAGCCAGATCACCGGACATGAACCCTCTGGACTTCTACCTTCGGGGCCGCCTGAAGTTGTTAG
Source organism: Periplaneta americana (assembly GCF_040183065.1). Taxonomy (NCBI): domain Eukaryota; kingdom Metazoa; phylum Arthropoda; class Insecta; order Blattodea; family Blattidae; genus Periplaneta; species Periplaneta americana. The sequence goes on from NC_091117.1 coordinate 104,818,489, forward strand.
TGTATGCTTCTGCTGTACCTAACGTAGAAATACTACGACAGCAAATTGAACATGCGTGTGGAATTGTTCGTAATGAGTTGAACGGGCTGTGTTACATTTTTTACTGTGTTTGGTTTTAATTCACAAAACGTGCTTAAGTGGACTGCCGAGGATATGGGTTTAGTGACTTTGATTGTTTTTGTATTGAAGTCGAAATGCACTGTACGAAAGTGATAATTAGTTTACATTTGGTGTGTTATCTTTCTTTATTTGGGAATGCAAAATGGCGTTAACTCTGGAATTAAAGGTTTTGAGAATAAGTTGCATAGAACGTTTTAGTCTTAGTTTCACCTCTACATTACACACGCGAAGTATTTATACGTAATAATGAATCACCCTGTATAGAGAAATGAGGTGAGATGGCTGCAGTTACACAATATGAAAACTGCACTCAGTTAACTTAAAATCCTGTTATTTTACGAGATAATATAGCCAGTCAGATCTGATTGATGTACGCTATCGGATGTTATTAAGAAATTTACCAGTACTATTCTTGACACAACTGAATGTGAATGTGCACACCTCAATCATTTCTACAATTAACCACACCAATTGTTGAAGATAGTTCTTGCCACTTAATGTATTTCTAACACAGGTACCTTCCAGCCACAATCACAATTCTGCTTCCAGTACGAAGTTAGGACCATATATCGACACTGGTTGAGAGACAGATTCAGATAATATAGGGGATTCCAATTGTGCATTAGAATATCATAATAAGAGCCTAGATGTTGAACAGCAATATGATGCTAAGGTGAGACAGAAGAAGGAAAGCAGATAAAAAGGGATGGGTGAAAAATGAGATAAATATTGAGAATGAAAGGTGAGAAATACAAAAGTTACCAGAAAGAAAAGATGGAATCACCGTAAAACTGTGTTTGCAGTGTGTGAATGTCGTAAGTTGTTAATGTGTTTGTTTATTCTGTTTGCGCGTGTTAATGTGGTTCTAATATGTTTCCAATTTAAAGATTCCAAAAGTGTACTCTTTGCACAGTGGATTACTGTAAAGGAAAAGATTTTATTAGGTCAGATGAGGATGTCGTATTTTGCGACTGTTGGAGTAAAGAGTAAAGCAATGCTGTTCTGTTTCCGAATATTTTATATGAATTGTTCTTTGTAAAAAATTACAAAACTTGTTCAAAATAATTATTAAATTACGATGCCCGTTTTTAAATCGTATCTAGGTAACCGTAAGGTCTATTATAATTTCAGATGAAATGTACTAAAAAATTTCAAGTCGACCAGCATGTCGCATCTGTTTCACATATTGCAAGAATGCAACAAAAGAAATAATCTTCAAAGAATTTCATAGATCCCTCAGTTATGCCCGTGGGAAAGTGAATGTAGCGGCGAAAAACAAATTGGACAGGGTCCTAAATGCTAACCCGGACTGCGGATTCTTTTGTTCAGTGAAGAAGGTTATTTGTGGCGAAAACTTGAATGAAGAATTTGACCTGACACTGTCACAAATATGTTCATTCAAGTTTAAACCCGTAACTTCTTGCAATATAGAGACAAGTGCAGGAACCTCACAGAAACCAATTTAAAAATGTTATTAGGTTTTTAACTGTGCAAAAAAAGTGAAGTGAAATAAGACATTTTGAAACGAAAATAAAAGTGCATATTTTAATGTATTTTTCGCTTGATCATGCATATTTCATAGTTTGATAGTGCATGAATGCATGCATATTTTGGGATTTTATAGTGCATAAAATTCTCGTCTCTAATAATAATAATAATAATAATAATAATAATAATAATAATAATAATCACTCACCAAAATTTATACAACTGGAGCACTTGAGCACTTTTGTTGACCAGGTTAATATGCGCGATAGACAAAACCCATTCGCCTATTCTTCTGACTTGAAAATAAATCCATCATTTTTTTGTTGAAGTTGTCTATTTTGCAAACAAAACTCCTCAGATTCATCGTGCCTTCTTAGTGCTAAATCTAGTGCCCCACAATATCGTATACAATTTATTATTAAATTTAACACATGTATGTTTTTATCAACTTGCTCATTGTGTTTTGCAATCGCGAATTTAACTGATTTTCAGTGTTCGCTTTACCCAGCATAGACAAACTGAAGACGTTATTCATATTAACCTTTGACTTATGATGTGTTTTTATTTTACCCCATAAGTGTACTAAATCTGTCACACCCACTTTTGACCAGCTAAGTTCACCTCCGAACAGAACACACGGGAAAAAAAAGAACGCATTTTTCACATCACATCCACACAACCAGTTGTTTTTTAAATAAATATCTGGGTTGAATTTGCGAGATCTGTTAACTTTAGCACTTTGCTGCTTTCGATGAATATTTAAGTGCGGTGTTGGTCTGCCTAATTCTTTAACACGAAGTTTGTTTTCATATGTTAATGTTGAAAACTGAGATTTCAATAAAGCGCCAACCGAATTAATTTTTTAACAGTACACAACACGATAACACGACCACTATTACGATGACAACCTCACAACTTAACACGTTCACACTACACTTGGTACTGTTGGTAGAAATAATAAAGTGAAAACTTTCTCAAGCCAAGTTTTCAAGAAACCGGGTGAGATTTTATTATCGTATTGTTGCAGTCTTCGCTAAGAAACTTGTTCCGACAAAGCGGAAGGACAGACAGAGCGCGAGGTAGTAAGGGATCGGCGTAGTAAATGGGGATGTATACAGTTTTACAAGCATTGCAAAAGCCAGCGGCAATTTGTGCCTGGCACATTTCAGATCATGCTTTTAAATGCTAAAAATGACGAGCGAACATGAAGATTGCGCGCACATCCCATTATATTTCTTATGGGATGTAGTGCCTGGCACAGATCCATCCTCCAAACACTGGTTACAACGTGTTTCGCTGCGAAGATCATATTGACGGTAGAGTTTGTGTAAGCGTAACTTGTTTCTCTCAGGTTTTGAGCGGAAAATATGAATTCTCCTTTTCCTTCTGCATTCTGGTGGTGCCATGGCACAACGGCACTACCTCTAAAGCCGCCCCTGGTACCAGTATCTAGGTTATTGCATTAACCTATAAGAGACAGAAACATTTTTTAAACTGCCCTGAAGTCATGTTTTTTTCGTTTATTATAAAGGTGTAGGGGAGGTTGCCCTATTATCGGTCAGACCATAATACCGGTCACCAGGTAGTTACACATTTATAAGCTATATAGGAGAAGCAACCTGTTATGAAGTGGTAGCCGGTGACAAAGGAACTTGGTTCCTAGCATAGGGTTCAGTGTTTGCCTCGCCAGTCTGGAGGAAACCTTTGTGAAGTGAGCACCACGGGGTTTTTGTATTACGCTGTTAACATTTGGACCATTACTGATTGTGTTTAGGTGAGTTGTTCTTATCTATTATATTTTATTATATACTTAACATACCTAAGCAATGATTTAATATGCTTACATTACGAAAAATTTTGTTATATATAATTCCTTTGTCATTATCTTTATAACCCTTTTCTTGCCCTAGTGCCGGTCACTATGTCTGTTCCTACTACCGGTCATGCAGAAAGTCTCGTAACAGCTGTAGTAAACTTATTCTACATTTCAGGGATTATTGTCAAGATGGCAGCAACCAAGAAAGGAAAATGGGATGAAAAAAACATGAAAATGGCTATTGATGGTATGATGGCGGGAAAATTGACTTTGAGGGAAGCAGCTCGTTGCTTCTCTGAGCACTTTGAGTGACCGTGTATGTGCTCTTAAAAAGGGGAAATGCATTAAAATTACACCCTCAATGAGAAGGTTTAAACAAACCTTTGATGATGAGCTAGAGGGCGAACTTTTTTCGTATCTCAAATACCTTGATAGCTGTTTCTTGCCTGTAAATAAAACTGAATTCTTAAAACTAGCCTATGCTCTGGCTGAACATTTCAAATATCCCCACCGATTCAATAAAATAAAGAAAACTGCAGGGAACATGTTTTATCGGGGATTTATAAAGCAGCATCCCGAATTTTCTCTGCGTTGTGCTTAGTCAACAAGCCTGCAGAGAGCTCAAGGCTTTAACAAGGAGCAAGTAGATGCTTTTTTTTAACAAATTAGAAGAACTTATGGATAAGTACTCATTCCCTCCAAACAAGATATGCAATTGAGATGGGTGTCAGTGTTGTACATTCAAACTTTCAGAAAGTGTTGTCCATTAAGGGGAAAAAACAAGTAGCCAAAGCAAGCTAACATCAGGTGAACGGGCCAGGAATATCACAGTGATGCTTTGCATCAATGCTGCTGGTGACCAATTCATCCCGCCTTTATTTGTATTTCCGAGGATTCCAATGAATCCACAGCTGATGAAAGATGCGCCAGATGGTAGCATTTTTGATGCTCAAGAAAGCGGCTGGATTTCGGTTTCAGGATTTATTAAATGGCTGAAGGCTTTCATTGAGAGAGTAAATACTACAGAGCAAACTCCAGTTCTGCTCATCTTAGATGGCCATAGTACACACAAAGATCTTCAAGCTATTATTCTTGCCAAAAAGCATCACGTCCATATGTTGAGCCTTCCCCACAAACAACACACAAACTCCAGCCTCTGGATCATGCAGTCATGAGGCCTTTCAAATCTGCATACAATGCAAGCTTGTGAAGAGTGGATGAGCAAGTATGGAAAACTGGGATTGAAAATCATGACAAAGACATCTGCGGATTGGTAGGAACTGCGTTCACCAAAATATGCAGGATGGAATTGGCAAAGTCAGGATTCCAATGTACAGGGATATATCCCTTCAACAGGAATATTTTTTGAGAACTGGATTTCCTACCAGCGTCAAACACAAGAAAAGTGGCAGAGGGAGGTGAACGTGGCAAACCTTCAGCAGTCTTCAGATTTCAATGGCGACTCTTTGCCAGAGTCATCACCGACACTTTCGAAAAATCCAGTGGTTGACATGGCTGTTCCTTCGACGTCTAGATCTACAGACTTCCAGAAGGCCATAGCTAAGGTCTTTCCTGTATCTGATGACCTGCAGAGAAAAATCATTAACAGAAAAAGGAGAGGAGAAAATTCTAACATCCATCCCCTTTATAAATATGTTAGAATAAAAGGAGGAAATCAAGCGACAGAAGAAACAAATAGCGTTGTGTGGAAAAAATGACCCTAAGAAGAAGGCAATTTCAGGCGGTAGGCCTACCAAACGTAAACTTCAGCTTGGGAATGAAAATGAAGCCAACAAAAAAGACAAAAATGATACCGAGGAAACTGAATGCATTATTTGTGGCAAATCTTTTGAGGAGGATTGGGTGCAGTGTTGCAAGTGTTGTGGTTGGGCTCATGTAGGTTGTGCAGACGGTGACCAAATAGTCTATTTTGTATGTGAGAATTGCAAGAAATGACTAAGAGTGATATATATCAAGAGAATAGACATAATTGTATTATTTTCATTTAAATTTTGTGTAACTCTTCAGTCATACCTTTGTTTTTCCATGTAAACCAACGTGACCAGTACTGGGAACAGTTTTTTTAAAGTCATTATCTCAACAGTTTAGGAAACACTAAATCATGGATAATTAAACGTAAGTTATTTGATACAATTCTTGTACTGATTTTTTTTTCACGTTATCCCGTATCTTAGATTTCAATTTTGTTTAAATTCATTAACAGATTTACCTCAAATAATGATAAAGGCTTAAGTGACCGTTACTAGGGCAACCTCCCCTATGCCTAACAATACATCCCGAAATTCAATTAGCCGCTTTCAAAGAAATTCAGTGAGTTGAGGTCGGCCATTTTTATGACGATAGAGAAAATAGAAACTTATCAGTTTGATTTGCTTTTCATATAAATCCTTTGTCTTTTTGTTTTATACAAGTTAGTATAACGGTCTTGGTATCTGGATTTCACATTAACCTGCAATATGCAAGAATATTTTGGAAATTACACTCAAGTGTTATTATTTTTTTAATTTATTCTTATTCATTCCGAAATTCTAATAGACCAGGGATGTCAAGGTCAGAGCAAGTGAAAGACCATATGCTACCAAGCGCTCACGGGTTCCAATGAATCTATTCCGCAGGCAGTAGTGGTGGAAAAAGAAACGGTGAGCAAAATGAACTCTATTGGCCTACCACTGCAAGATGAATTAAACTGCTCTTCAGTAATAGATAATGTGTTAAGCTCATACAAAAAAACAAGAAATAAAAGCATGTTTTGGAGCATGTACCTCTGTAATAATGCAGTTAATTATAAAATAGTAGGATATAACAAATAATAAACTTAGCTTCTCTTTAACTTAAGCAGTTTTACATAATGAGGCCTATAATTAGCCTATTTATTGTTATTAACTGCTTCATGATCATGTACTGTTTTATATGAGCATCATCACACTTCTAGAAACAAATTTAAATTCCTGATTTCTCGCGTAATTCAGAAGTGCTTTTTCTGATTTTTGCCGACACCAGCCTTCATATGTCTGATGAAATATTTCCTGCAGCAAAATAATTTCTAATGGAAGACCTGAAATGGCTAACATTCCAAGTCCATTGAAGTAAATTTTTCAGGACCACAAAGAAACTATATAGGCTTGCATTATGAGTACGGTATTGAAATAAATATTTGTATGATCCAAAAACAAATGATAGCCTATGTAAAATACAACTTGTTAGGTAAAAAGTCGAATTCGATCAATTTTGGACTTGGGATGTTGTCAATTCAGGTATTCAATTGTAACTGTGTTGGTATATTTTCTGGGTTTGATGAGTAAGGATCACAAAACAAATCCAACTTGGGCTGGAGTAAGTCAATATCTTTAAATTGTCTATGGAACTCTTCCCAGAGATTTTTTTTAAAACATTGCAGTATTTTACACTGCTGAACAGGAGTTTAATGACTGAAGGTGCTGAAATTATAAAAATTGTGCTGTGAGATCTGTGACATCCTCAATGAAATCTTCATCTGAAAGCTTTTAATAATATCTGTCGACACAAATTAATTGATCCTCTCCTTACGATCTCAAATTCAAAACATTCAGATGCTCGAATATATCCTTGAGAAAGTTAAGTTCCTCAATCCATGTAGAGTCAACTAGTTCTGGACTGTCTCTATTTTTCTATTATGAATTCTGATAAATATTCACGCAATTCAAAATACCTGGACAGAACTTTTTCTTGGCTTAACCAAAGGATATCTTAATGGTAAGGAACATAGTCAAACTGAGAATTTATGTACGAAAATCTGGACAATTTATAGACACAAATCGTAACTGACATGTAACGAGTCTACGCCATTAGCAGCACACACTTTTGTTTGTACCTTATTCTGTAAACATAAATACAATGCTGTGAGGAAGAAGCTCTGCAATACATCTTCACATACATTTACTACTATTTAATGTCAATAAAAACAAACTAATTTGAATATTATATCATTCTGTAGATGAACTAATAATTTCGGGCTCTCATTACAGCTCTTTAAGGGCCCAGACTGACCAGCTGGCTACTGGCCTTACTGTCACATGTCGAGGCAGAGGTGGACGATCATCCACCCGAATGAAAGTATCGTGTGGTTAGAACGATTATCCCTCCCAACCGTTATAGCTGGTTTTCGTAATCGGATATACAAATATACCAGTAGCAAAACTTCAAATAGGCTAGTGTTAGTCTAACAATGCTTAATGAAAATGATGTATTCCATGCAATATGTATGAAGTAATCATACAATCTCCTGATTGTCTTGAACTCTGCCAGGTTAAATAGAACCATTATTATTATTATTATTATTATTATTATTATTATTATTATTATTATTATTATTATTATGAAAATTTGAAAAATGAACCCAAGAAATTTTGGAAATATGTAGAATCTTTTCGAAAATCCAATAATTATCCCACCGAATTATTAATAAATGGGGTTCACATTACTGATCAAAAAGAAATTGCTAATGAATTTGCTAATCAATTTAAATCGATTCAAAACAGCCTAATTCTAATCTCTGTTTGTTGGATTATAATTCTACTGACTTCTTATCCTTACCTAAAATTAAAGTTGATGTTCATTAGCCATAAAAATGCTTAAACCTAATAAATCCAAGGGCACTGATGGCATTCCTAATTTTATTATTAAGGGATGTTCTAATATTCTAATACCCGTTTTAACTTTTATATTTAATTTAAGTTTATTAACCAGTACATACCCTATGGTTTGGAAAGAAGCATCCATTATTCCTATCTTTAAGAATGGTAAAAAAAATGTTGTTTCCAATTATAGACCTATTTCAATATTAAACAATTTCTCAAAAATTTTTGAAAAAATAATCCACAAACATGTTTCATTTTATGTTAAGAATAAAATTAATTCAGCCCAACATGTGTTTATTAAAGGTAAATCAACAACTATAAACTTAGTATCCTACCTTAATCTTGTTACGCCTGTTGTTGAAACTCAAGGTCAAATTTACTCAATTTATATAGACTTTAGCAAAGCATTTGATGTTGTACCTCACAATATTTTGATAAATAAATTAAAAAACTTTAGTCTCTCTTCTAACTACGTGAGCTGGTTTAAAAACTATTTAACTAATAGACAATGTTGTGTTCGTCTAGGAGATTCTCTCTTGGACCCATTTAATTGTTTATGTGGAGTTCCCTAAGGATCTACATTGGGCCCTCTATTATTTTTATTATTTATAGGTGACATATGTAAAAGAATAAGTTCAAACTACCTGTTATTTGCTGATGATCTCAAAATCTTTCACTCAATAAATGGTTCTGCCGATTGCCAAACTCTTCAAAATGATATTAACTCTATTGAACTTTGGTCTGACAATAATGGAATGAAAATTAATGAAACAAAAACTTTTGTCATTTCGTACTCACGAAAAAGTACTTCCATAAAATTTAATTATTCTCTTAATAACGTCTGTATTATTAGGAAAAATTCTATTAAAGATCTTGGTGTATTACTTGATTCTAAATTATACTTTCACGATCATGTTCAATATATTTATAATCATTCAATAAGAATGCTCGGTTTAATAAGGTCTATAATTTATTCTTTTTCTACTCCAGATACTTTATTAATTCTATACTTTACTTTGGTTCGATCTAAACTTGAATATGCATCTATAGCCTGGAATTCCATTACTTCAACTGATTCGGTTAAATTGGAAAATATTCAAAGAAAATTTATTTCCTTATGTGCTTTTCGATTTACACCCAATTCCTCTGACTTTAACTATGAGATTACCTGTAAATATTTTAATTGTTGTAGCCTTTATTCTAGACGTCAAAATTTTTATTATCAATTTTTTTGCAAAGTTATCAAGGGTGATATTGATTGTGAGTCTATCATAAATAAATATCAGCCTTCGTATTCCTACAAAAGGTTTAAGATTTCAAAAAAATTTTTATAACAGAAATTCAAAATCACTTTCTCCAGTCTGTAGATGCATAAAATATGCCAATTTGCATGGGCACAATTTAGATCCTTTTAAGGTATAGTTTCGTTTTGATTATTAGTATTTACTGTTCTTGTTCTCAATTTTATTTATGTATGTTTTTGTTTATTTAATATATTATTTATTTGTTTTTGCACCTTTGTATCTTCTGTTTGTGTATTGTGCTGAACTATAATTGGCCTCCGGCTGTTGTTTAGCACACAAATATTAATAATAAATAAATTATTATTATTAAATTATTATTATTATTATTATTATTATTATTATTGTTGTTATTATTTTTTTTATTTTTTTTTTAATAATATGTAGTTTATCACATACAAAATGTTGTACTCAATACTGTAAATTTTGAACAGTACTTTCTACATAATATTATAATTCTATTGAAACACTGTGATACGTTTAATGACATTGTGTGTACATTATAATATAGGCCTATAATTGAGGGGCTCACAACCAGAGTGGACCAAGTCCATCAGTGGTCAGTTTGTGGATTAATACAATCTCGTATGAAGAAAACTTAGATTTATTCATTGCCATAACAAACAAAGTCCATAACTCATTTGTTACTCCACAGAGGGCAGCATTTCCTATGGAAAGTGAAGGTTGCTAAGTGTGAGCCAGGAACTTTAAGACTCAAATATCTCAGAACTATTCCAGATGGACTTGGTCCACTCTCGTTGTGAACCCCTCAATTATGTCTGTATATTATTTATACATTACATGAACATTTATTCCAGCTTGTTTCCATGCAAATTGCTAATCGCTTCACAACAGTGTCTCTGTTTGGCGCATAATAAAAACTTGGCTTGAGGATATTTCATTCATTCATAGTGTTGTGTCTAAAGGCAGATCTTTCACCGCAATCCCAGCATTCTCCTATCTTCCCTATTTTCTGCCTTCCTCTTAATCTCCACATACGATGCACATATCTTAATGACTGTCATCTGATATCTTCTTCTGCCCCAAACTCTTCTCCCATTCACCATTCCTTCCAGTGGATCCTTCAGTAGGCAGTTTCTTCTTAGCCTTTTTCTCTTCTGATCAGTTTCAGCATCATTTTTTCTTCATTCGCTCTTTAAAACACAATTTCACTTCTTATTTTGTCTGTCCATTGAACACGCTCCATTCTTCTCCATACCCATATTAACATTCCAAATGCTTCCAGTCGTTTATCTTCACTTCGTCGTAATGTCCATGTTTCTGTTCCATACATTCCCACAATCCACACAAAAGTTTGTAAAATCTATAGTTGTCACCAGGATATGAGTGACGTCACTAATACCTTGAATCGTATTCTCGCAATATTGTTTAGTACTCAGGCACTCAAGAAAACGATGTTAAAGATTGTCCTCTTCCTTGCAATAAGTAGACTATAGAAAGATGTTCGTGCTAACATGTTATTGTAGGATATTGTTTAATATTAGTGGGTTATATTATATCACTGACCACTCGGAACGATACGTATTACTGCTGAAAGGTCAAAACATTATTTCATGGATTTTCCAAATCCGTTTCCAATTATACAGAGGGAAACGACAAACAAATTTAAGAGTCAGAAAAATTCTATAGTTGTAAATATATCTACATGCGACAGAAGGTATGGTATTTTTTGGTAGGCCTATATTTATAACTCAGTTCCTGTTTCAGAGTCTGTATTTGTGGTGAATGACTGGGCAGATATTGTAAATCTGGTGGATTTTCTTTGCTGGCTATGGGTATTCATTTAGAGAAAAACTTGAAGGAGAAGTCATCTGCATTTCCTTGAAAGTGAAGAAGATTTCGGTGAATAAGGGGACTGGCTGTTTTAGTATACAGTTCATACCCCTTATTCTCCTCGAAATTTTGAGAGTTAACTGATCTCTTGGAGCGCCAAAGACTTGTCAGTTCCACAAACCTAACCTTTAACAAAATGCAATTTCTTGCAGATAGAACTGGAGTGGGTATAATTTTCGCCATATACCATGCCTTCGACAGAGCACATATGTTGACATAATATGCTGGCTTCACCAAATCGACAAATGGAAATTTGTGTGTAGACAATACCTGACGAATGATATTAGTAATAAAATTCCAACTACGGTCTTTTAGGGACATCCCGACACGCTAAGGAAAAATGTTAATTTTGAGGTGAATTTATAAAAAATGTATTCTAATTTTTCCTCTAATATACAGGGTGTTTAAAAAATACGGTGCATAATTTCAGGTATGTATTTCCCACATGTAGACAATCAAAATAGTTCATTACAACATGTGTCCGGAAATGCTTCATTTCCGAGTTATGGCCTTCACAACATTGAAATTCACCGGAACGTTTTTCTTTCCGCAGGTCATTGTCATTACAGAAGATGTTCAAAATGTCCACCTCCTGCTTGAATACAGACCTCACATCGATGTCTCATTGACCTGCGAACACTATCCCAAACTCCAGGAGTATTGCATATGTCCTCAGAACATGCCACAATTCGATTCCGAAGGGATTCCAAATCAGGCACCGGAGACGAATAAACCAATGATTTTAAATGGCCCCACAAGTAGAAATCGAGAGGGTTCAAATCAGGTGAGCGTGGAGGCCAAGCAATTGGGCCACCCCTACCTATCCATCGATCAGGAAACCTTCGATCCAAGTACCGGCGAGCCGTATGACTGAAGTGTGCAGGAGCGCCATCATGCAAGAAGTGAATGTGTTGACGATTGATCAGTGGAGTGTCTTCTAAAACATGAGGTATGGTGTTTTCCAGGAAGTTTGTGTACGCCTGCCCCGTAAGTCTGTTTACAAGTACATGGGGTCCAACTAATCGATCACCAATGATACCGGCCCACATGTTGAGGGAGAACCGCACCTGGTGATGAGATGGAACAGTTGCACGTGGGTTTTCATACGCTCATACATGCTGATTGTGGAAGTTTGTTATGCCATCTCGTGTGAACTGTGCTTCATCTGTAAATAATACTAAGGCAGGAAAGTTCAGATTTACACCACACTGCTGCAAGAACTACTGACAGAACCTAACTCGTGCAGGGTAATCTGCTGGTAACAGGGCCTGTACACGTTGCAAATGATAAGGATACAATTGATGCTCTTTCAACAGTCTCCAGACAGTCGTATGAGGAACATTGACTTGCAACGCTACCCTTCGTGTGCTGATAGAAGGAGTCATGTTCTCAGCCTCCAGAATCTCCTCCTGTACTTCTGGAGTTGTAGATCTTGGTCGTCCCCTTCCCAAACCAGGAGAGTTAAATTTTCCATACTCGCACAGACGGTAATGGAGACGTACAAATGTCTTCCGATCTGGACATTGTCGCTGTGGGTACCTCTCCTGGTACAAACGACGAGCCAGCGCAGCATTGCCGTCCACCTTACCGTACATTAAGTGTATCTCTGCCAGCTCTTGATTTGAATACATGTCGCACAGTCTAACGCCTACACGACACTGAATGTAACCTTCGCCTCGGAATGAAGTGTCAGAGTGCCCTTTTAATGTCTCCTTTGACGGCAACGACCTGCGGAAAGAAAAACGTTCCGGTGAATTTCAATGTTGTGAAGGTAAAGCATTTCCGGACACATGTAATGAACTATTTTGATTGTCTACATGTGGGAAATACATACCTGAAATTATGCCCCGTATTTTTGAAACACCCTGTATATGGACATGCTTTTTTGTGCATTTCATATATCTGATGCCAATATGACCATTTGTATCACTGTATTAAAAGAAATACAAATTGGTGTCGAAGTTTCGACTTCTCTCATAATGGGGAAGCTTTCGACACAGTATTACAAACATAGGAAACACTTTAAAACCCAGCATTTACAAAACAATTCTTACTCCTGCAATATTTCTAAATTTGGCGTTGGTTACATGTGAATTTTTCATCGGTGCCATTTTTCACACATGCCTTGTGAAATAATTTTGGTATTCACTAACACACTGAATACAAAGTTCCCTAGCATTGTCATCCTAGTAATACCCACTACACGTGGCACAATTGGTTTTTTTAGATTGTCCGAATTGTTTGATGAACTAGCTTCTTCCCCCTACACGCCGAGCATTAGACGGCTTCTTTGTGTGGGAAAGCCTAACTTCTTTTTGTTGTTTAGTCCCCTTCAGCTGTTTCCTATAGTTTTCAAACATTATTAATCTGAGTCTTGCAGGTTTATTACTCTTTTGCCACCAGATGGAAGTGTTAGTAGCGGAACTGGCGACAGTTCTTCAAAGAAAGTATCAGTAGGTGAAGAATTAGGCAAGCTTAAATGTCCTTGTGCAGATGATGTTTGTGGTGTTTTTTGGAAGAGTGTTAATGTCTTCTTCAACGCGAATTTCACATCAATTTTTTACTAAAACCAGCTCGTACTCAAACATATCATCCTGCAGTGCGCCAGGATTTCAATTCTCTTACGTCGTTAATTGTTAATTCATATATACTTTAGAATCAAGGTAAAGGATATGCCAATTATTTAATCTTTCATGTTTGTATCGAGACTTATGCTTTTTCCTATTTTCCCGATATAAATGAAAGTTAAAATATAAAGTTTAATTAAATCGGTTCAATGAAAGATGAGTAGCTTCATACATGCAGGCAGATACACAGAGAATAACAGATAGACGGAAAAAGTGGCACTAAAAACTATGAAGGATTGCGAACTCTCCGAAGACGAAAAACACAAAAATTGTGATAGAGACAGCCTCCCAGAAGGACCACAAGCGAAATCAGGTAGAGCTCGATACATGTCGAGACCTCCCCAGAACACAGTGTCGACCTCTCCCCGAGGTAGACCTTCATTCAAAATATAGCAGCACACTCGAAACAAATTTAATTGTTTGAGGGTAATCACTAATCACTTTGACGTCTTTATTGACCTGTAATATATATATTACAGATCAATAAAGATATATATATATATATATACAATAATAATTTGTGCATCTCTAATATCACGCAAATCCAGTCAAAATACAATAAGCTAAAGATGGTATATTATATTTCATGACCGAAAAGAAAATTGTATCTCACATTCATTTTGTTTATTGCCTTCTGTGAACGTAAAAAACAAGTTGAAGTCACGAGATTCACTTACACAGACATTAAAAACACAGTCAGTACAGATCTCATGTAGTTCGACTTTTTCATTAGGAACAGCGCTCGCAATGACTACTTTTCTTAAAAGTGTCGAGATCTCCCAACATGACCCTGTTTCATATTAGTTTGAGCAAGGTAATTGAAAAAAGTAACTCCTCGAATTCTAATGGACAGTTGAATTCTAAGCCAGCTACGAAGTGGAGTAATGTCTTCTTTTTCAATGTATATGGTCTTCGTTTTCCTTTAATTTAATTGAGCTCCCGTGTCTTGACTGTATTGTTGTATACAATGATACATTCTTGCCAATATAGTTGCACCAGCTGTGTCTGTAGTAATCATATTATGTATTCATGTAAGTGTAGCTACTTATGTCACTTTTGTCTCTCTTTCTTGCTGCTTGTAACGTTTGTTATGAGCAGGGAACGGATTTATATGGACTAAAAATATATGAAATATGTAAATATATATGTAGTTATTTTTACCAAAATATGGAATTAAATATGGATTTTTACCAAAATATGGAATTAAATATGGACTTAAAATTATAAAAAAATGACTATGTACGTTAAATATTGGTACATTTTAATCAAACTAAACAAAAAATATAATGGACGTACCTTATCTTCCAATGTAGTTTCAACAAAACACAATTTTTATTGTCTGTTACCATAACAATAGGTTACAAACATTTCTTTCAAGTGCTGAAAAGTGAATCTTCTTCTATTGTCTCTGAGGATAGATTTATACTGACTAAAAGAGCGTTCGACGTCACAAGAAGTAACTGGTACATAATTCAATTTCACAATGTCTGCTGGGGATAAGTCCAAGTTAATCTTCACTGTTGATTCACCACTCATCACAGCAACAACCTTTTGTAGTTCTTCATATCCAGGGTTTTTTGAAAGTACAGTGTCCACCTTAGCTCTTACTGCATCTGCAACTTTACCTCTACCACGATTCAGTTGTTCCACAGTACTATTTATAATTTCAAAACTTTCAGATAGTGAAAGGTGCCTATTTTGGAGACTTTTGAGCGTTTTTATGATGCATGAAAATGTATGCTGAATGTGAGCTAAGTCATTCTTCACACTTATGTCACAGGTAACTGTTTTCGCAGTATCAATTGAGACTGCATCTTCAGAGTCCAATGCAAGGAGAACATTGTTAATAGAGTCTATATGTTCGGCATAATATTCAACTGCTTCTAGCCATGTACCCCATCTAGTTAAAATTGGCTTTGGTGGCAATGGAATTTCAGGGTACATTTCTTTCAACACGTTAACTCTACTGGGAGCTTTGAGAAATACTTTTTTCACTGATGAAATCAACAAATCTACTTTAGGGAAATTGTCTCTGACCACTTCTGCCACACGATGAAATGCATGCGCCACACAAGTAAAATGAGTCAATTTAGGATATACAACAGATAATGCTTGTCCAGCTTTGACCATATAAGGGGCAGCATCGCTAATAAAGAATAACACATTATCGTACATAATACCCTTTGGCCACAGGATACCCATAGCTTCGTTGAACAGTTTAACTATAGTTTTGTTATTGCACTTTTCTAGAACATCACAATGTAAAAGAATTCGTTCAGAATATTGTTCACTTAACAAACCGATAACTACATTACCAACAAGTCTACCTTCTTTGTCGGGAGTCTCATCAATGGAAACCCAAATTGAACTATCTTTAATTTCATCTCTTATCTTCTGTATTGTCTCATCGTAGATGGATGGAGCATACGTCTTCCTAAGTGTTGACTCATCCGGGATTGTATGTTGAGTATATTTTTCAAGGAATTCCCTGAAGACCTTATTCTTTAGTTTGTAGAGAGGAATATCAGCAGAGATGAGAGAACGGCACAGGTCGATGTTAAACTCAGATCTTACATTCGATGTTGTTGGTTGTGTTAAAAACAATTGTCTCTGCTTGGAATTTAGTTGTTTGTTGGCCTGATGTTTACTAGTTGTAATGTGTTGTTGCACCAGGAACTTTTGTGTAGATGATACTGCACACTGACACAAATTACAAAATAATATTTTATTGTCAGTTGATAAACCATCTTCTTTAAATTCTGAAATGTAACTTGTTAGTTTTGATTTTAAATTGACTGAATGACGTACTTTTGGCATATTTACCGTCTTTATAGTATGATTTACAAAACTGAACCTATGTGTACTCTGACTGGCATTTAACTGTTGAGCTGCACAACTGAAGTCTGTTAAAAATTTTAAATTAAATTAATACAGTTTTGTAACTTACTTTCCCATTGTTGATAGGACTGCTAATTATCAAATAACTCTGATGTTAAAGGGATTACTGAACATGTGTTTAAATCTCTATTGTTGAAATGTATTTTTAAAAGTTAATGGAATTTTGTTTTGTTTTATTGTTAAACCTAATATAATATGGACTGTTTTATATGAAATATGGAAAATATATGGAAATTAACGAAAATATGTACTAAACTCTAAAATATGGAAAAATATGGAAAATAAAAGTAGGATTTTTCAACCCTACACATTGTGAAACATAAAGATAATGCAAAATATAAATTATATTAGCTTTATAAGTAAATATGTATTTACATATAAATCCTTTCCCTGGTTATGAGCAACATTCAGACAGTTGTATCTTATATCTCCATACTTATTGAAAATTGGACACTTGCTTATATGAATTTTTTTACTCAGAACAGACTATATTACCACTCCCTGAAATATTTACTATTCCTCCTGAATCGTCTTGCATATTATTATTATTATTATTATTATTATTATTATTATTATTATTATTATTATTATTATTATTATTATTATTATTACGTATGCAGAAGTGAACGGAGAAAATGCTTGCCTGGGATGGATAAAACAGGCTAATGTGCTTTAAAATATAATCAGAAAGAAGGTATTATGTGGTTTATCTTAATTGTGGAATTAATTTATTTAGATCAGTGGGTGGCAAAGATTACGTCATAAAATGCAGCCGGCAATACACAGTAAAGTGACAGTAGGAGGGAGAAGACACTCAAACTCCTTAACATTGAACGAACAAGGGGATGGAGATCATGCCTTATACCTACGCCCTGTTTGTGTATTAAGGTGTTGATTTGCGATTCACGAAATACCACTGATTTAGATATTTATTTCTGTAATGAAAACTGTCAAACTTAACAAATACTATATTACGCAAAAGTAAACCTGCAGAATTACTTTGAGAGGCATTTCAAGAACATTAGTTCGAACAATGTAGGAATATCAATTTCGAAATTGCTACAGCAGGTGGTATGAAATGAATACTTGTTGGAATGTGATTTGCCTATTTATTCGGAGTGCTGTACTACTTATGACGTTCGTAGCCAGATTAAGCCCGATTTGATTTTCTAAAAAAGTTCATACAGTAAAAATCGTGAATTTTTTCACATCTGTATAATATCTAAATAAATGAGCCACCGAGGTGGTCTAGTGGCTAGAGCGTTGAACTTATAATCCTGTGGACCCGGGTTCAATCCCTGGTGTATCTCCGAATAATAACTTGTGTTGGACAAGCCCTCGTTCCAGATAACGCAGGGGTTTCCTCTGGGATCTCCGGTTCCCCTGTGACATCCCAAAAAATCTCCATCATCCTCATCTCATCGTGGGTGTAGCGTAGACCAATCTCCAATGGCGCATCCTGGGCAACGATTATGTCGGTAAATTGGTCTACATAACTGGCTTCATATGCGTGAATGACGAACAGTGAAGTATCCGCCATTAGTTAAATTATAGGTCTATATGTGTGTATACATATCTTTTTTTCGCTTAGGTTTTTTTTTTTTAGTTATAGACATTGTTTTGTGGTGTGCATAGGCTAATATCTGTGATGACAAACAAACCACATGTAATTTTTCGTCTGTATTCAAGTCGTTGTTGATTTGTTTTGTATTCAGAGCCACATAATGACAGTTGCTATAACAAAATAAACACACAGCTTATGATTTTTCTTCTAGAGCAATTTTTAATCAGCGATTACCTAATAAATGGATAGGTCGTGAGGGACCGACATGCTGGCCTGCTTCGTTTTCCTGATCTCAGTCCATTGAATTTCTACTTATGGAGTCATTTAAAGGCAGTTGTGTATTCCAGACCTATTCATAACGTGCAAATTCTTCGCCAGCGACTAGAAGGATGTCAGCAGATATGGCAGACGCCTGGAAGGAGAGAGTAAGGTAGTCGAGTAAGTTGCGACGCTCAGAATCCTGTATTAGAGCTGATGGTTGCCATTTTGAGCACATAATGTAGAAGTTTCCTTATAAGAAGAAAGTATTTTAAGTTGTAAATTAAACCCTATCATCACAAATATTATGTACACCACAAACAATGACTGTAATTAATATACTAAGCGAATTGATCATATGTTTATATGAACTTTTTACTTGTTTTCAGGTCCTCTCTAAATTCCCTAGAGCTTTCCCACATGTTTTGTTACACTCTGTATACAGGGTAATTTAGGACCTCCGCAACAAACTTTGGGGATCGATAGATCTCGCAATGAGGATCATTTTTCGTAAAACAACCCATGTTCTCCGGTGCCTCATGTAGGAGCTATGCAACATCGAAAAAAAGACAGGTTTTAGTGACATTTACAGTTAATTATGAAATGAATTATTCATTTATTTCTTCAAGTACTCTTGAGGAAAAGTTAGAAGTGTCCTGTCATTTTGCTGCCCCGTTTGAATGGAGAGCTCTTCGGAACATGCTTCCGCTGCTCATGGAGGATGTACCCTTCACGATGTGAGGGAACATGTGATTCAACATAACGTCCCAACGCCTTCAACCTAGTTGTACGAGCACATCGGAACAACAACTAAGGGGAGCAATGGATAGGAAGAGCCTGACCTGTTGCGTGGCCAGCGTGATCACCCGACTTCATGCCCTTAATCTTTTTTTCTTTTGGGACATGTGAACTTACACCAGAGAACAACCGACTATGCGAGTATTAGCTGCTTTTGAGCAAATTCGACACAGGCAGATAACCACTGCTACGACGGTGTAATTAATGTAACCACATTCAGGGTAAACACTTTGAACACCTGTAACTTGTCAGCAAACATACTTGAAAAATAATTCATTTCATAATTGTTAATTTCACACTAAAACCTGTCTTTGTTTCGATGTCGCTTAGCTCCTAAATGAGCATCGGAGAACATGGACGTTTTACGAAAAATGATCCTCATTGCGAGGTCTATCGATCTCCAGACTTTGTTGCAGAGGTCCTGAATCACCCTGCATACTTAAAAGTAGCAAATAAAAATCGAAATTCTACGTAAGGTTTTAGAAATAAATTTCAGTGATTACTTGATTGTAAGTTCATTTAATGTTTTAAAATTCGTAAGCATCCTATGATTACACCAAATATAAATAATTAATCAGTACTACTCCTGAGAAACTATACTGGGTTTCCCGCTTTGAGTCGATTAAGAAAGTAGTGGTGTTAAGCTTAGTGTTTACTAGAATTGAGAAAGACAGAAAGTCTGAAGAGTAATCTCAGGTGGATTGCCCACTAGAGAGCGCTGTTGGAATTCTGGAGAGTAAAAATCTCGAAATTCTCTCAGAACCGTGCCCGCTTGAATCAACAGTGTTAACTTTTTGTGCGTTTACTGACAAAAGAGGTACTGTACGTCAAAAAATGGATGAACAACAATGTGTTGTTGTTGTCATGTACCAAGACTTCTATACTCTCAATAGGTTATCTCGTTTTTCATTAGCCAATCAAATAGCTATAAACGTAATCGCCTCAAATGAAAACATTACAAGAAATATAAACCAAGTGTGTACGCATCATGGAATAAAATAAATACGTTGAAAGTGTTTATTCCGTGTATATAAAAGCTGTACTTACACTTAACAATTCATCTGCTCTCAGTGTCTGCCGTCCGTTTTCGTCTGCTAGTTTCCAGGCTTGTGTTCACATACTAGATTCGTATAAAGAACCTAGTTTTGACTGTACAATCAACAATAAAATTTCACGTGGAACGTTACGTACGAACATTGCCACATATTCTTTGGTTCTTTTTATAATATTCAGCCCCTTTTTAATCGTGTTCTTGCCATGAAACTCATTGTAGAATTTTTCAGTATTATTGAAACTACTTAGCCATACTGGTGATGGCATGGTTAAACCTTCAAAAGAAAGAATAATGTACTAAAATTTAAAGAGGGCCAAGATGGTGGTGTTTTGTTTTAAATGCATGTTTATAAAAAATCTAACGTTGATCTATTTTAATATATCATTCTAAGTTTGGAAAAATGGGCATGTACCGGTAATGAAATGTCAACAACACGTTCATTTACAATAATCATTATAACTCAACAATGAATTGTCACTGGAGGCTATTATGATTAACCCACTGATTATGCCATAATGACAGAATGTCATAAATCGTTAATATAAAATCAATATAATAATATAACGAGAATTATAGTGAAAAAACATCACTGGTATCAGTCGTTAACCCTCCACCCCTTTGGTTTGCAACTATTAGTATAAGTAGCATGATTACAAAAGAAAGAAAATAATTTGTAGGTTAACATAGATGAATCTAATTATACAAAGCTGGTATTAACATAGGCTACTTATATAGGCCTATGTGATTTATTTAAACTTACCTGTAGGCTTTAACATTCTCGGTCGTTTCGGCTTTATTTTCATTCATGCTGCTCGGAAATTAGGAATAAAATCGTCATCTTTAAAATGGTCAGAGCATACTCTGCTTGTATCAAGATTGAATTTATCCTGTCTTTTGCACGCAATTACCCATTTTTTTTCTAATTCCTAAATCTTTAGGATTCGTAAAGAAAGATAACTCTTTATTTTCATCGTTAGAATTGTTGCATTTCGCAACAGCACATCTTTGACCTGGCATAATGCACTCGAAACAACATAAACAAGAAAAAACACGAGATACTGCTTTGAAGCATTTGAGCTTTGGCGCGCTCAGCAATCTGTTGACGTTAGAGTCTCTCTCTTTTCCCCGTCAATCCCTCGCAAGCAAGCTCGATACTAATGCAACCTATGAGAAGTTTAGAAGCCTTGGTCATGTACAGAATTTTAAAACATAAAAAACAACCGCAGGAGGGAAAGTATTGGGTGAGAAACTGCGTTTATCGTCGACAAAGTATGGGTGCATACTCAACACTACTGGATGAACGACTCTTAAGCCTTGGTTTCTCTGAACCGACGCATGCGACGTGCGAGATGCGAGGCCGCCGCTGCGAACCATCTTCGCAATGACGCTGCGAGGCTTGTGGTTTCTCAGGCTGCGAGATCGCGTGGATCAGTCGCTGAGCGCATGGTGGATCTCGTCACCTGTTTGCTAATGATGAAAGAGGAAGATAATGATGAAGAGGAAATGATCCTGTATTCTTTTTGGTGAAGACAGTGATATCTTCAAGAATATGAAAAGCGAGGGTGCTTACAATATTCTTGTAAACCGCCATCTGATTGATAGTGAAACAAAATTTAAAAGTTATTTTGGAGTCTCAAGGGATCTCTTCTATAGAATTTTGTATTTAATTAACCCATTAAAGCCCAAATTATTTTTATTTAAAAAACTAGAACAATGTATCTATTAAAAAAATTTAATCCATAAGATGTCAAGAATATATTTTGTTTCTTCTGCCGTGCACCAAGTAGTTGAATATCACCCTGTCTATAAATAGACCTCTGGGCACTTATGATGTCTGCGTATTCATTTGCAATAAAGTAAATATATTTTTTGTATATTTAATGTATTGTAACCAGAAATATTTACAACAATATAAATAAATTTATTTATGACGGTTTTAGTAATTAATGCAACAATACAATGCTGCACTTATTTTAGTAATATCTGTCTTTACCAAGTGTGGTAAGGCTCAAAGCATCTTTGACAGAGTGTTACATCACACTTCTTGCGAAATGTTACTGGTCTCCATTTACACCATTCCATCCGGCAGTGTTTCTGAGAGGTCGATTTACCATGAAATGACCTCTATTATCAAACCTCATATCAAATTTCACTCCTCGAGGTGATGAAATAGGGCGCTCCATTCTCTTGCAATTCGAAAACATCTTGAGATATTGAACAGCCAAGTATCATCGGATTCTAAGTAGGTCCAGGGAGTTCTCGTCCATGTATTTCTCTGTAGATAATCCAACCATTTACTATATCCATAATCAACTTTCTGACCACTCTTTCCCACGGATTGAAGTGGCATATTTGCCTGCTAACCAGTTATCATGCTCCAATCAACCCATGTACTTACTAGAGTTCTCTATGATCTGTTGTCCACACCTGTGGAGTAAAGGTTAGCGCGTCTGGTAGCGAAACCAAGTGGCCCAGATTCTATTCCCGGTCGGGGCAAGTTACCTGGTTAAGGTTTTTCCGGGGTTTTCCCTCAACCAAATATGAGCAAATGGTGGGTAACTGTCGGTGCTGGACCCCGGACTCATTTCACCGGCATTATCACCTTCATTTTTTATTTATTTTATTGGGTTATTTTACGACGCTGTATCAACATCTAGGTTATTTAGCGTCTGAATGATATGAAGGTGATAATGCCGGTGAAATGAGTCCGGGGTCCAGCACCGAAAGTTACCCAGCATTTGCTCGTATTGGGTTGAGGGAAAACCCCGGAAAAAACCTCAACCAGGTAACTTGCCCCGACCGGGATTCGAACCCGGGCCACCTGGTTTCGCAGCCAGACGCGCTGACCGTTACTCCACAGGTGTGGACATTATCACCTTCATTCAGACGCTAAATAACCATAATATATTGATAAAGAGCCGTAAAATAAACTAACCTACATCTTCCGGCTGCGAAACGAATCACGTGAAAGGGCGTTGTAATATTTTCTATTTAACTTTAATATTGCTGTATGATAGCTCAGCACACGTCAGGGAGGTTTAAACTCGGTTGCTTGATGGGGACATCTGAAAACTTCGACCTAGTTTAAACCTTCCTGAGGTATGAGTGCCGGTTTTTTTTTACACATTTTCTACAGATTTACGCTTCCCTATGCTATTCTACTACTAGATTCACGCTTATTTGCATCAAGTAGACACTATCTCCCTATACATCATCATCGTCATTATCATCACTATCCTCATCATTAATTATCTTGGATTAGGCCTTCTCGTCTGTTCCGCTTCAGACTGAACGCTGATTAAAAGCTGGTCTCTCCACCGCTTCCGACTTTTTGCCTGAAAATTTCGAGTATTTGAAAATATCCTCGGACTAGGGCATTAGTCCCTCAATGAGTGAGTTTCGTGATGGGACTGTTACCTTAAAACCTCTAAACCTGTCTGCTTTTCTATCTAGTTATGACCCCATAGCCAGAGGATTCCGGTTTGTAAGGAACGGACCCACGCTCTCATTCTCTCCCGTTTTCTATAACACTGAACAATAAGAATTTTGCTCCGACTTAAAACAATGTGTTCCTTATGGTTTTGTGTACGCTGAATCTGAAAATGCATCTCTTTCCTTCGTATCGCATAAGGGTTTTAAGAGATACTATGATTTCATTTTTCGATAAGCGCTCCCCCAGGAAACGTCTGGCGCGGGTTGGAGGTTGTAAACCAAATCTAAAGCTAATGCATTTTATGAGTTTATAACTTATTTCCGGTTTCTTATGGTTGTTGGCATTTTATTTTGTACTCGTAATAAATTAACATATATTGGTCCCTTCTATTCAGTAAATTTCAGAACAGTTCAACGTGAGGTATACGCAATGAATAAACAAGGGTGTGGTTTTCAGTATTTAAAAGAAAAGTTTACCAGTTTGAGTGAAGGTAAATTAAAAGAAGGCATTTTCATCGGTTCACAAATTCACAAAGTTATGGCTGACTCTTTGTTTGAGGAAAAACTTTCCATTACAGAAAAATGGCATGGCGTGCTTTCAAAGATGTGTGCTGAAATTTCCTTGGAAATTCTATGGCAGACAACTACATAGAACTTGTTGTGGAAGCCATGTCACGTGCATATGAGAAAATGAGGTGTAATATGTCTCTCAAAATACCCTTTTTACATTCTCATCTGAATTTATTTTCTCCCAACCTTGGAGCGGTAAGCGAGGAGCATGGGAAAAGAGTTCATCAAGAAATATCTGAAATGGAAAGACTATATAAAGGAAGATCATCATCCAGGATGCTTGGAAACTATTGTTGGTTCGTTGTAAAAGAAAGTATCGGGTCTAGTTATAAACAGAAGTGATCCAGAAAATTCGTTTAATGTAAGTTCAAATTTCAAATTTTTTCTCAATATATGCATGAAATATTTTTATTGTTGTTCTGTTTTAAACTATATAACATCATGTTTGTATCCAGTAAACATTTTTCAAATATTATGAGGCGTTTTGAATCCCAAGTGTGTTGTCATTTTACCAGAAGCAGTGAAAAATTAAAAACAAGTTTTTCTCTTAAAAATTAAATTCATTTTCCGCGGAAAATGGTACGTGAAGGGGCAATTTGGATTTTAAATTCAGATTTAGGGTACACATAATTATTAGTAATATTCACCTATTTTTGTTTCGGAGCAAGATAAAATATAAAAATTTGTTCAGTGTAACCACAGATTACACTGCCTCGGGGACCACGACGTGGACGTGAAGGAGGTTTTCCCTACTCAACATATCTAAATTATAATAATTTTATTTTCCCATATACTTCATTAATTTCTTTATTTATCTGTTTATGTGAACTCTCATATTGATCTTCAACTTCTCACTCCCCTTTTTTCGTCTATGACGAAGACAAAACCATTCTACGAAACGGTGTGAATTCATTTACAATTAAGCAATGTAAAAATAATCCAATCTACATCTCTCCTATACAACCCACCATTGTTTCTTCCCTTTAGATGCAAAGCTATTTTCTGAAGCCTCGCAGTGCGCGTCTCGCACAAATTCGGCCGGACGAATCTGTCCGAGGCGACGCAGCGAGACCTCTCTGCGACGCTGCGCAGACCGCGCATCTCGCAGCTGTAGAAACCACTCACTATCTCTAGTGTAGTCCAGATTTGTGCGATGCGGGCCTTGCACCTCGTACCTCGCATGCGTCGGTTCAGAAAAACCAACCCCGATCATGCGTACCATTTTCGCAATGACGCTGAGAAGCTTGTGGTTTCTCATCCTGCGAGTTCGCGTGAATCAGTTGCTGAGCGCTTGTTATGTCCAATGGATTTCGCCGTCTTGCTACTTTTGAAAGAATAAGCCAAAATTATCCTGCATTGTTAGTGGAGAAAACAGTGATATCTTCATTAGACTATTTGTCAACGCTATATGTATCTAATTCTAATATTTTTCTTGTGACGAAATTGGATATATAGGCTATAAACTTAAGAACGAAGAGAAAGAAGAAAACTTTAAGCAAGTTTTCAAGAGAAAGCCACTAAATTAGAATCCACACCTGAAAATAATAATGAGTACTGGACTCATTTTAAAAAGCTGTAAACCAGGGCTATCAAAGCGCCTGCACTGCGTGCTCTCAAGAACCTGCAAACCATTTCCTTAAGAGCGATGATTGTACTTTATCTTGCTGAAAAGTGAATCTTGTTGGATTTGTAATGTTTGTAGTATGAGCACGTAATACAGGCGATTTAACATCCCTGCTGTGAACAGATAACAGATTGGTTGGTTCACTGGCTGAGAAAGAAGCTACCTACTGAAAGATGCACTGGAAGGAATTGTGAACGGGAAAAGAAGTTCGGAGCAGAACTAATTATCAGATGATACACAACATAGGCCTAAGATATTTGAAATGTATGTGGAGACTAAGAAGAAGGCATAAAATATGGAAGATTGAATAATGCTAGATTTGCAGTGAAGGATCTATCGTTGGGAAGAACACTATCAGTGAATTAATACGGTTTTACTGCTACATGCACAGTATTTTCGATCAGTAGACTCTCTTTTTCTACTCTATCTAGGCTATCTAATTTCAATTTTTTTCTAGATACGTCAGTATTTTCTTCATATATCCGTTCTTGTGAACCCTCATGTTTGTTTTTCATCTCTTACGTATTTTATATTCCCCTCTTTGCAATCTATCGTTGTTTAGTCAAGTAGAACAGGTATTTGTAACGACTCCGACGAATAGGCTACCCTTCTTACCTCTTATTTTCTCACCTGAATAGGGAGATAGAACCAATCACCGAAAAGTTGTGAATTCCTTTAAATTTAAGGAGTGAAAAAATGTGAATTTACAACTTTTCTTTACCACCCACCATTGTTTCTTCCCTCTAGAACCAAAGCTATTTGCTGAGGCCTCGCAGTGCGTGCTTCGCACAAATCCGGCTGCGCGATTCGGTCCGAGACGACGCTGCGAGGCCTCTCTGCGAACCTCCGCAGATTGCGCACTTCGCAGCCATAGAAATCACTCGCTATCTCTCATGTAGTCCAGATTTGTGCGAGGCGGGCCTCGCACCTCGCACGTCGCATGCGTCGGTTCAGAAAAACCAAGGCTTAAGGGGATCCTCAACGCTTTAGAAACGTTGTCAGGATGTCAGCAGAACAACTTGAAATATTAATAAATTTGATTGGACCACAAATTACTAAGGAGGACACGAAATGCGAGTTGTAATTCCTGTAAAAGACAGACTAATGACGACATTACTCTTTTTATCATCAGATATGTAATTTTTATTTAATTTTATCTTATAGTACAACAATTAACATTGCTTTGTCCATACTTCTTAAACTTATAGGCCGATAATAATATAATAATTTTTTAAAGATTTATGTTCGATAACTAGGGAACTGTTCCTGTGTTCATCCATGGTCTGGAATTTAGGTTAGGTCTAGATTTAAGATCTCTTTCGGCGCTACACGGTCATGAAAGATTATGGCTCGGAAGTCGATGAACTAATACGAATATAATCTTTTCTCAGAGATTTCACAAAAAATGCAGGATTGAACATAAATTCGTTTCACTTCAAAACAAACCATATAGCCTACTTTTATTTTGAATTTAATTTACATTTTTCTATCTTTTATTATCTATTGGTAATTTTTAGGAAATGTTCTACTTTTTTTTTGTATTTTTGCCCTTTTCTGCTTTTGAACGGCTTTTTTTTTACGGTGTAGTCGTAGTCTATGTCCCGCGCCGTGGCGTCGCTGTCTAAGGCATCCCGCCTAGGACTCGCGTTACGGAATGCGCGCTGGTTCGAGTCCTCATGGGGGAAGAAATTTTCTCATGAAATTTCGGCCAGTGTATGGGACCGGTGCCCACCCAGCATCGTGATGCACTTGGGGAGCTACATTAGGTAGCGAAATCCGGTTGCGAATACCGGCTATAACGGCTGGGGGGATCATCGTGCTAACCACACGATACCTTCATTCTGGTTGGATGATCGTCCACCTCTGCTTTGGCATGTGGGCGTGAGGCCAGCAGCCGGCTGGTCGGTCTAGGCCCTTCACGGGCTGTAGCGCCACGGATTATTATTATTATTAGTCGTAGTCTATATTCAAGAGCCTACTGCAGATTGCTTACGCAGTTTGACTGCGTCATATAGGGGAATTTTCCTTATGGTTGCTTGGCATTTTAATTTATTGTTCAAATTACATATAATTGTCTTCAATATTGTTTAACCAGTGTACAGTAGAGGAAGCAAGACCTGTCCTGTGACCTTACCATGTGCTGTGGCTGTATCACTAATGACTTAATGAGTATTAAGTGGAAAGAAAGATTTTAGTCTGAGATGGACTTCAGTGTCGGTAGATTCGTATAGTATTAACCATCGTGAAACAAACTCTCTTTCTGATAGCTCATTCTTTCCCCTATCGCACAGCTCACATTCCAGGTCTCACCTCATCTATACATTTGTCAAACACTTCAATTTTGTGATGTAAGGCCAACTTCACGTGTCAAGTGTACAAAACTACATTTTAGCATTCTTAGTCTTCTAGGGCCGTATTCATAGACATTTTTAGCGCGGGCTTTCGGTGGATTATCAGCGTTTTTCGTATTCATAAACCAGTGTCAGCGATAGGATATGATTTGAATTCTGTACTAGTAACCAGTGGATAGCCGGGGCTAGCTTAGTACGCTCATAGCGCGTGCTGCGAAATGTCTATGAATACCACCCTAATTCTTTAGCATGTTTTTAATATTTCCAGAAATAATTTGATATAATATACAGTAATGTTTTAACAAATCTGTGTTTTAACTTATGAACATCACATTACACAATCCTAGCTTACGACATAAGGTGCAATTTTTGTGGCATGTGTACAATCTGATTTAATGTCATCTGGCAGCATATGTTCACGCAAACATAGGACCTGATGATGCTTGACATGCGAGTGAAAAAGTTTGTCCGAACCTAAAGTACAATAAAACTTTTACGATTGATAAGTTATTGACGGGTTTTTCATTAAACAATAGATTACGTAGCTTGTCGGAGCCACAATGTATCTAAAACTAAAATGCGCTAGTTATATAAATATAAAGTAGCTAATCAGAATAATCAGAAGCCATGATCCACTTGTGCACGCAATAGTCTTTCTTAGATTGCCCGAGGTAACCACGATCATTCATTTGGTTTAATTTTGGTCTGATTCAGATGAAGCCCGTGCCACAAAGAATCGTAACTAATTTGCACCTCCTGTTGGTATACTACTGTGCACGACACGTGGCCGCTACGCCAACAACCCAGACAAGTCCGACGTCTGTCGAAATAAACATCATGTCCTTCAAAATGTTGATTAATCGACAAGAAGTTTAAGTTGCGGCATGAGGAACTAGCAAGGCTTCCTTCGTAAGAAAAGCCAAGGGTTTCGACTAGCAGATTTACGACACGGAAAAGAACTCTCTAACTGATCTAGAGGTTCAAACAAAATTGTTCGATTACCTACCGTATCTTTCAAGTTCATTGGGGACTTGTAAGACTGCACACATGTCCGAATCAAATGTGGAAGGAGGGAAGTATAAGGAAAGCTTGTAGAAAAAATATATCTGAATCGACAATATTATGTATTCGGATGCGTTTAAAAATTCACACAACCGACGTATATTGAACCTTACCTCTCACCTCAAATCGAATCTGATTCGATAGGTGCTCTTTTAGTATTTGAAACGACAAAACTGCAAATGTTGTGTTGTTTCTGTCAATCAAGATTTCTGTGGCTCCAAAGGAAAATGCGATATGTCATTTCTTGCACTTTTTGAGGCGCGAGCATTTGAAGTTTGAAGGACTGCATAAAATCATAATAATCATGTTTCATAACCAGACAGAGGATTTTCAGTCCTTACACTGAACGTTAAATGTACTGTTGTCACGCCAGGAGAAGGCGGCTGTACTTAGACGGGGCGGAGGGGAAACAGTCGCGCATGCGCACCGCGCTGTTCACTGCAATATTCCTGTTTCACAAACATCTACTGCACGTGTTTATGAGTCTTTGCGACTTTGTGATAATAATAGTGGGGTTTTTACTGTAGTGTTTTATTAGTTTCAACAAGACAATTGTTTTCAGTATACCACAGATCTTGTATTGCTTTAGTTATCCTTTGCTTTTCGTGTTAATAGTGTTGATAATAATATAGTTAATAGAATTTATGTTGTTGTATACTGTTATTTAGGTTTATAGCAGTTTTTTGTTTATTGTAAATATGTCGACAAAGAGGAAACAAGGATTGACAAGGAATATTATTAGAAGTGCAAAATAATTCTGTGATGAAGAAAAAGAACAACAGTGCCTTTGCATTCCTCTTACGAAACCTACAGCGAAGGTAGAAAAGTACTCTAATCTATCCACAAGAACAATACAGCGTATAAGGAATGAAATGAAAGACTGCACAGAAGAAAGTGCGTTGTCGATATCTGAGGGAGAAAAAAAATGTAAACGTCCAGATTACCGAAACGCAAATGTAGATGACTTCGACGGGAGATTGACAAAAAAGATATAATTGAGAATTTTTATTTGAAAAAGAAAGAGGGCCACCGGCGTAGCTCAGGAGGTAGCGCGTTTGCCTGCTGATCTGCAGTTGTGCTCGGGAGTGAGTTCGATTCCCGTTTGCGCTGACTACCTGGTTGGGTTTTTTCCGAGGTTTTGCCAAGCGGAAGGCGAATGTCAGGTAATCTATGGCGAATCCTTGGTTTCATTTCGCCAAATACCATCTTGCCATTATCAATTCAATCGACACTGAAGAAGCTAGTAGTTATTACAGTGTCGTTAAATAACAAGTAAAAAAATAGTACCAAACTGCAACAAACGTCTACCCTTTTACAAGAGAAAACTGATTTGAAATGAAAGACAACATTAAGACGAATACTGAAGAAAAAGGATTTCAGATGGAAGAAGTGTGCAGCAAAAAAAAATTGAGGAAAACACTGTAAATTAGAATACGTGAAGATATCTACAGCAAATACTTAGGAAAGTGGAAAAACCGATTTTGTATCTGGACGAAATGCGGATAGATAGGCCTACCAATTTAACGTTTCCCAAGTTCTGGCACGATAAAAATGTTACGGGAGTTTTGACTACCGCAAATGTATCCAGAACACTCATTGTTGTTCATCAGGACAGGGGCGGTGGGGCTAATGGCTTTGTTGAGAGATTCGAATTAATATACACGGCTGGAACATAAACAGACGATTATCATGGACAGATCATACTCCAGAAATTTTGAAAAATGTGATAATGATAGTCATAGCGACAGCACCGAAGATGCGGAATCTTTTATGTCTGACTCCGTTCCCGTGTAGCCAAGTAAGTGGACTGAAGTTTTCAGGTCAGAGCGTAGCGTGAAGTTCCCCGTCCCGCCTATCTACTCACCGCGCCAACTCGTAGCGCGAAGACAGTACGTCAGTTGCAGGAAGGTCATTGAACTTATTGCTACGCTCCCTCCGTACACCAAGAGACGTGACGCCTTGTCGCTGTGCAGCAGAGACAGGCAAAATCTCTTTCAGGCTTGCCATGACTGTTTACGTCCGTGAGCAGGCTTACGCTTTGTATCGTTCGCCCGCCTGCAACCTTCCCTCACAAGCAGGCAGTCAGTGTGGTTGCACGTGACTCCCAAACAGTCCTAAGAGTGACCCGAAAGGACTGTTGGGTTCCGCCGACCTGCGCCAGACTGTGCTGCTTTCAGATGCATGATAAATATTAACCAAGTCATTCCAACCTGATAAGAAGCCTACAGATATAGACAAACTACTGAAAACTTAATTTGTTGTCTTCTGAAACGTACCGTTAATAAAGACATAGAAAACTATTTCTCGTCAACATAATATCCATTAAATGTCAACAGTTATTATAAATTACTTGCACTTTCCTTTTCATCGTAGTAATATAAATTTAATGCAAACCATTAAACTTTCAGCTTCATAAATAAAAATAAATCTGTCCCTCAGAAGTTAAATAGCAAATCAATATTCTGAAGAACGAAAAACTTTTATAAATTTTACAGGTATTCATGAGACTTTTAATTGCTGACAAGGAAAAAGTTAAAATGAAATATTTTTCTATAATATTTGTTGATATTCATAATAAATGTTACCAATATCTTTTCAACATATTTTCTTACCAATATCTTTTCAACATATTTCCTTCTCTTCTCTTCTCTTCTCTTCTCTTCTCTTCTCTTCTCTTCTCTTCTCTTCTCTTCTCTTCTCTTCTCTTCTCTTCTCTTCTCTTCTCTTCTCTTCTCTTCTCTTCTCTTCTCTTCTCTTCTCTCCTCTCCTCTCCTCTCCTCTCCTCTCCTCTCCTCTCCTCTCCTCTCCTCTTCTCTTCTCTTCTCTTCTCTTCTCTTCTCTTCTCTTCTAGTCACTAGTTACGAAATGTTACTGTTTTGTTGAGTCAGATACACTTTGCAGGAATATGAATTTTTTTTTATTCAATGCATTGGCACTTGACTAGAGTCATTACCTCCTCGTGGTGTACCGTTTTGACTTACTTGGCTATAATAAATACTCTAAAACAAATAAATATAATAAATGTGATGGAATAGTGGTATATTTTAAAGATTATATTACCGTATGCTTAAAGGATGTAGAATTTAATCACTGTAACTCTATTCATTTTGACTTTTCTATAGGCGATACTCCATTTTCTCTAACAGCAATTTACAGATCTCCAAGTAACTGCAAAATTGATTTCCTGGATAGCTTTGAACAGTCTTTGTATGAACTAAAAGACGTTAAAATCATGTTATTATAGGTGACATTAATATTCAAATTTCAGAAAACAATTTAGATAACTCTGGCAACAGATATTTGAATATTATGCATGAATATGGTTTTTTGAAATACTTAAATGCCCCTACTCGATATAATGCATGCCTTGATCATATATTCTTCAAAACATCTATTAACTTAGATTTCAAATCTGGAGTATATAATAGTGCAATTACAGACCATTATATGGTATTTGGACTAGTCACTATCACTACTAAAAATATTATTAAGGATCCCATCATAAATTCACATAATAATTGCAAGCAACATATTAATTACAAAGACTTAGTCGCGAATATTAGCTCAGAGACCTAGGAAACGGTTTTTGATTGCCAAAACGCTGAAATTAGTTTTCAAAATTTTTACAAAATACTCCGCGATCTAATAACTAAATATAGCCTACCTTTCATACTTGTAATAATGTACCCAGTAAATATAAAAAAATAAAACCCTGGATCACTTCGGGTATTGTTAAATCAATACGCACAAGAGACAGACTAGCCAAAAAAGTAAAACGTGAACCTTTGAATGAAGATTTATCAAAAAAATATAAAAGGTACAGAAATATCTTAACTTGCGTTATAAGAAATATGAAAGTTAGTTACTACTCAGAGAAATTTGTCAACAATAGGAATGATCCCAAAAGATTTTGGCAGACTATTGACGAAGTTACTAACGTTTCAACAAATAAAAGCTACAGTAATATGGAAATAGTAAATAAAGATGGCTCAATTATTAAGAATCTTTATGATATTGCAAACGAATTTAATGCTCATTTTACAAACATAGGACACAATATAGCATCAAAAATAAACAAAAACACAAGACTCTCTTCTTCCTTTTCTTATCCATCATCATCATCATCATCATCATCATCATCACCACCATCATCAATGTTCATATTTCCCGTGAGTGAAAAAGAAATTATAACTATTGCTAAAACTTTAAAAAATAATGTGGCTCCGGGTGTTGATGGTATCACTACTAGAACACTCAAAATGATTATTGAACCCATATCGAAACCACTAACCCATGTCTTTAATTTGTGTTTATCACAAGGTGTATTTCCAACTGATCTTAAATGTGCTGTAGTAATACCTGTATACAAATCTGGTGACAGAAACAATCTCAGTAACTACAGACCCATCTCACTCTTACCAAGTCTCTCTAAACTATTAGAAAAATGTATTAAAAGCAGGCTAATTAATTTCTTAGAAAAAAAACAGTCTATTAAGTCAAAAGCAGTTTGGATTCCGTACTAACATGAGCACGGACGACGCTATTATGAACGTAACATCAAGGATTATCAAAGAATTAGACTCGGGTAAAAAATGTTTGGGAGTTTTCCTAGATATTCAAAAAGCCTTTGATACTGTAGACCATAATATACTCACTTCTAAACTTCATGCCTACGGGATTAAAGGAATCGCTTTAAATTTATTTAAGTCATACTTAAGCAACAGATCCCAATTAACGAAATTTAACGACCAACACAGTGAAATTCGTAATATAAATATAGATGTGCCACAAGGTACAGTTTTAGGCCCACTACTATTTTTAATATACATCAATGACTTGCTAAATATTAATCTAGGAAACACATCTGGAGATATATTTGCATATGCCGATGATACAGCCGTAATTTTTAGTGGATCGAATTGGAATGATGCCTACCTAATTGCTAATAGAGGTATAAATATAATTAAGAAATGGTTAGATGAAAATTTGCTCTCATTGAACATTTCAAAAACAACTGCAGTTCCTTTTACATTAACGGCTTCTAGTCTGAGAAAAATCAAACTCGATAAGGATAAAAATTAAAAAATACACAATTGCAGTAACATAAACTTGATTGATTGTAATTGCTCTTCCTTGACAGAATCCACGCAAGTAAAATACTTAGGTGTTGTCATTGATCAACATTTAAGATGGAATAAACATGTAACATATTTATGTAATAGGTTACGGAAAACAATTCACAACTTTGTAACCCTTCGTGCATATATGCCTATCTATGTTCTCCGTGTAGTTTATCTAGCCTTGTTTCAATCAGTCATCCAATACGGTGGAATGATGAAGACTATCTTAACTCCATTAATATTACTACAAAAACGTATCATTAAAATTTGTCTGCATAAACCACTTGATTATCCGACACAATTTATTTATTCTGAATTCTAAGTACTAAAAATTGAGCAAATATATAAACATACATTACTAACTAATTTTCACAAAAATCAAATGAATTTTATAACTGAAAAACATATACATAACACCAGAAGAAATGTCCCAACTCTTTTGGCAGAACCTAAATGCCACACTACAGCTGGATTAAGACACAGTAGGAATTATGGACCAAGACTATACAATTCAGTATTGAAAAATAATCCAGACCTAAGCAACTTACACATTCTTAAGTTTAAAAATAAAATGAAAATGTTTGTATGATATTTGATAAATTTTATTATAATTTTTTTATGTGTTACTATCATTATATGGTACTAATTTTTATTGTATTTATCTGATGCATGTACCCTATAAGATAAACATTGTAATAAATATAAATAGATCATTTTCTTAAATTAATAACAGTGTATATCTTCAATAAATGATTCCTTAGCATCGCCATAGATACACTTGATTGTACTTGTCACTATATCTTGTCACTAGAAAGTTATTGAAATTTATATTTTCCCCGCCATTCATAAAATATTTTGATATGATACCTCTTGCACAAAAGGAGAGATCTATAACTGAAGCTCGATTAATATATTTCAGTATTATTTGTATTTATCCTGGTAATAATGAACAGTTTGACTCGTAGACATTTTGTTTTTTCAGCATTAACTTCCCATGATTTTACGAGAAGATTCGAAGAGAACGGCAGTTACGTAGACTTTCAGTTCCCCACTACTTCCATTAATGCACAACACAATGTCAATACGGCGGTTGCTGTCGTCTGCGATACAACGAACGTTTCTGTTGATTTTCGAGTTTGGCTTTTCCGGTTATTATATGCTTATTTAAGTTGTGTTAACTCTCGCTAGTGGTTTTATGTTTTATTTTATCCGTCTTAGTATTTATTTTATTATTGTAAAATATTTTTATTTTATCACTATTATTATTATTATTATTATTATTATTATTATTATTATTATTATTATTATTAATGCATTATTTTGTATTACAATCTTTGTATCATTTCTGTCACGATTATTCTATTATTATGATTATTATTATTATTATTATTATTATTATTATTATTATTATTTATATCATCAGCATTATTATTTGAACCCTGTAAAATTTATGTAGACTACTGGACTGTACCCGAGCACGAGCATTATGCTCATTTCGGGTATCTATGCATATGTATTCAATTCAAATGTAAATTGTAAATAAATTTGTAATTTGTAATTGTAATCTTAGTATTTTATGAATTCTGTAGCGTAATAAATCGTAAAACTGTGTTTCTTTAATCAAGAATTAACTGCCGTTATTTCTTAGTCACATACACTTTGTAGAAAAATGAAATGTATAATATTTATCTAATTATTAATATGTTTATGAAATTCTGGAGCGCAATAAATTGTAAAAATGTATTTCTTTAATCAAGAATTATCTGCCGTTATTTCTTGAGTCACATACACTTTGTATAAAAATGAAATGTATAATATTTATCTTATTATTTTATGAAATTCTGTAGTGCAAGAAATTGTAAAACTATATTTCTTTAATCAAGAATTTTCTGCCGTGTTGGACCATAAAATAAAGATTTTTTGAAGTGAATAAATAGCCAACGAACTTAGATTTCAAACTAGTACTGTTTCATCTTAACCAGCGCAGACTGGCTTCCGTAAATGCAAGTTACTCTACCTTATAATACGAGCAACCAGGCAGACTTTCTTGGGTTCCGCCTGGGCTGAACCTATGAAACTCGGGCTGAATGGGTTCAGTCTTAAAAGTTAACTTGCTTTGTAGCGCACCGGAACCCAAACCTCACGGCAAACAGTTACGGGCGTGAGTCTTGTCTGATTTGCCGGTGTCTACTGTGCAGGGACTAGATACCTTCATTCTCATGAAAACAACCGACCGAAGCTTACCGATTAGTCTTCGATTGTGGAGAAGGCAGTCGGGAAATGATTCGCTCGAGCGCATGCAGTCGAGAATTCATAACCGATCGGTTAATGCGTTTACTCGATCGGTCGCGAGAGCTCGAGGTTGTTGCACTACAATTACATCACCTTTTAATGATTGATGCTCAAAACAGCATACCTATGAGGTTACCATTTTATTTTTATTTCAGTTAGCATGAAGAGCAGGAAGTATTAGAGTGTTTAAATAAGGAGACATATTCTTTAAATAACACAATTTCTTAAATAAAGTATTGCTTTATATTCTAAATAATGTTATTCCGGACCCATCTTGTCGAACTCATATCAGTACCGGTAATGAAATAATAATATGCGATTGCATAAAAACAACAGGGATTTTGTGATGCATCCAAAATTTCTTCAAAAGCAGACATAATTTATTTCAATCATAGTATTGATTAAAAATCATATTCACTTTGCTTAACATTTTTACAATAGTGTATATTTAAGGCTGGTCCAAAATAAACCGGGAACGAAAACGACAACGAGAAAGAGCATTCACAATTAACGAGAAGCTTGCTGGAGCCCGGGAACGGGAACGTGAGAGTTGGCCAAATTTTAACTTTGCCGTTCTCGTTTTCGATCACAGCCTACTAGATTCATTCTATTGTCGTCAAAAAACTATTTGGTCGTATAGGCCTATTTTATAGCAAGGAGGCCGTGACATAATTTCTTGTTCATTCATTGCTTGTAACTAACCAAAAAATTTCAGTAGAATCACTTTCCATATATGCAACGTGTATATGTAACCAGATTACCACGCGAATTGAATTCTGATGTTATATCAGAATGCGTGATAACGACTTTACATATCGTTATTGACATACATATCGATATACATAGCCGTTTCCATTCTCGGTTTATTGTGAATCAAAAAGCTTCACGTTCACCTTCTTTGCTTCCCGTTGTCGTTCTGGTTCTCGTTCCCGGTTTATTGTGGATCAGCCTTAAGAGATGCTTTATTAAAATGATTGACGTTGGAGCTACTTACGGCAAAGTTTTATTATTCCACATTCAATCATCATGTCATGGAATATCAAGGATGGAACAAACGAAATTCGTGCTGAAGTTATTCCAGAATTAAAAGAATGTATTGAAAAATCGCCATTTTGTTTTAAAATTAATAATCTTTACTCAATTTTATCTAGAATGCCCTCCTTGGTTTCTTTAATGTATTTACTTTTGTCCTGTACTATTACGAATACAACACTGTTACAAAATATTATAACTGTTCCGTTCAACTAGAGCAGCCCTCCACAAGGTTTGCGCTCTCCGAGCCGGCTCACAGCTCATGAGCGGAATGCAGATATTAGCTGCGCTCTGTATAAGGGTGGACTGGAAAAAGGGGTGATCTCGTACAAAATGTACACAAAAGGTGTTCATGAAATGAATTCCCGTTCAGTGTTTACAAAACTATCTTGTACTATTATTAATTAATAAAGAAATATTTATTTTACAGAAATAATAGAAATTCTATAGCTATTTAAATATATACTTAGCGGCAAAGAGAATGGGCCACCGACAAGTTCTAAGTTCCAGGGACATAACATTGCGCATGCTTGTCTCGTCAAAGCCGCAGTTCACCAGGTAACACATAATTAAACGATTTAAATTTGCTGTATTTTGTTTAAGTGTCTAAAATGTGTTATAAAATCGAATGTAGGGTTGATTCTAGATACATCAGGGACTCTGAAGAGTGAAATAATAATAAAATTAATAAATACAAAATCAACCGAAGCGAATATGAACAGGACAACCAAGTATTATGCCAAAACAATATTAACAGTCGCAGTAGCGTAAGTCGTTACGGCATTGATGTATTGAACGAGTTAATAGTAGTAGCTCAAGATTCGAATCTCCCACAATCTCTTTTCTTTTAACTACAAATTTATCATCATATACGTCTCGCAAAGCTATATTTAAGGTAAAGTACACAAATAAGAGACAGTGCCTTAATAAGAGATACCTTGTTAACTTCTCCGGTATAATTTTCCATCTCTCGACAACTATGGTAAATCAATGTTTGTGCTTCTAAGGCATCGTGTTCTTTGACTAACCTCATTTGAAAGTAAGCAACTAAACTGAGAGCAAGTAAAGTAATTTTGCACACTTTGAACTTTTTACTGGTTTTTGTTGAGGAAGAGAACAGCAGTTAATGTAAGCTACAACAAATTTATTATTAATTTTATAAAATTGCTGGCAAAATGTTGCATATAATAAGGTAGATTGATAATAAGGAATATAATAATTTATGACCTTGGGTAGCTATTTCAATTTTATTTACTCCGTTCCCTAATAAGAGGTACCTAGGGGTCCTATTAAGAGATAGTATCTCTTATTTAGAACCCTTATTTGGTATTATTATGATGCTCACCTTTGAGAGTTTACGAAACGCTTTAATGCTTCTAATCATGTCAGTTTGTCTGCCAGCAACTACATAAGAACCAATGAAAGATTAATTTGAACTATTAATTAAAATTAATTACGAATTAGGTCAATCATCAATTATTACCCATTGTCCTCAATTATTTATTACAAAAATTACTGATTGAAATGATTAAGTTATCATTATTAATGACTAAAATTAATATTATTCATTGAGATGACAATAATATCAATAGCTAAAGTCAATTAAAATCAGCTACTCCGACAATATTTACCTTACTTAAAGATCAAAACATAAGTACTTAATTCGTAAAATATTCTCTATATATTTCAAGTAAAAATTTGTGTAATTATAAAACTATTACATTTAATTTTGATTCCTGATTTCGAAAATTTCGTTGGACCTGTGTAAATACCGCCACTACAGCCAGTGCCAGCGTTTGTGGCGCGTGTTCTTGAGTAAAAAGCCAGTCAGTGAGCACTTGTTGCCAGTGTAGCTGAGAACGGTAACATCCAACACGTCACGTATGCAATCTGCCAATCACAGTTGTCAGTCTTGTTGCTCACTGACTGCGTCAATGGCAAGACACTCGCACTTTGCGTTTCTGGGCTGTGTCCTTGAGTACACTGGCCAGTCCACTGCCTGGTCAGTGTACTCAAAGATCTGTGGCATCTGTTGCCACTTCGACTGAGAGTGGCACCACCTCCTAAACAGATGTGACGTAAGCAATCTGCGAGTCACAGTTGTCAGCTTTAATGCCCACAGACTGTGGCAAAGATAAGTTACTCGCGCTCAACGTTCTCATTACTTATTTCACGCGCCAGAAACAGTGACTTTGGTTATACCACAGTTAGGCCTACAGAAGCAGCAGCAGCAACAGCAGCAGCAGCAGCAGCAGCAACAATCACCACCTCAAGAGCCGTAAGCTTCAACCAGTGGGTAGTCGCATGTAAAGTCATCCAGGGCGGGAAAAGGAGCTATCATAATATCAGTTCTGATCAGAAAAAAATGAGAGAGAGTTTAGATAAGGAAAATCAAAGAAAAGACGGAGCTCGCAAGAAGATGTTCGAAAAACAACAAAAATCACAAGAAAAACTCAGTCCAAGAAGCACTGCTCGAGTTCGTCCAGTGATAAAGAATCCGACGTGGAACTGGAATTAATTAACTCTAGTGACTCGGAATATGGAGAAAATTATGATGATGGAGAGTGCTTGCTTTGCACTGAATTTTTTTCAGAGGACACCAGGGCTCAGAGGGGAGAAATAGATTCGTATCGTCGTTGGGCACACGAAGACTGCAGCACTGACGATGAACCTTTCGTTTGTCCAACTTGCTCAATTCAGCGAAATAAGAATTGTGTCAATTAAAGGGGTCGGAAAAATAAGTGCAATCAACTTAAAATTAAAATATGGAGATCGAAATTTAATATTCTATCATTTTTCTTTCTCTAGCAAAATATTAACGTTAGCAATAGTAGCCTAAATAAGATTATTACATTCATGTCCGATCTCACCTACTTTGTGTTCTTTTCGTAAACCATCTTAATTCCACTTGGAAAAATGCCAAATAAACAATAGAATTTCTGTTGAGAGGTGTTAGACCACTGTTGCACACACCTCTTCAATTTTAAAATGTTCCTGAATTTATTAAAGTGTCTATATGACTTCACAATGTTATATATTGCTTCAATTTTCAGCCAAATGATGATAATTTTCGTCCATGTTCAAAAATAAACTTAAATAACACACGTATCTCTTATTTGGAACCCCTTTTCAAAACATCAGTATTTCCCAGTTTTACTTTTTTTTATAATTTAAAGTAATAATAAAAACTGACTAAAATTTGTATTGTCAATTCTAAAAATAGACGAAATGCTGTATGTATTCCACTCATTCAGATTAAAAATGTCTATTCCCATCCTCATTTATAAGCAGTTAAAAAAAGTGTCTCTTATTTGGGTCTTTACCTTATGTGGCAACATCTCTTGTAATATGTCCAAACTCTAATAAAGAATAAACCTCCCTCTCTCGTCCAAGCAATACTCCTGTTAATAAAACGTTCTG
The DNA here is from genome assembly GCF_040183065.1 of Periplaneta americana. NCBI lineage: Eukaryota > Metazoa > Arthropoda > Insecta > Blattodea > Blattidae > Periplaneta > Periplaneta americana. The sequence goes on from NC_091117.1 coordinate 104,859,807, forward strand.
TCTCGTCATTACGCTTGAAGATGGCAGAGAGACAATAGAGAGCGTGGCATACGGTGTCGTCGAGCTGTGAGGATAGAAAATTTGACGATAGAGCATGCCGTGGACCGTCTAGCGTATGCTACTCTGCGACAGAACTTCGATTGGAGAAATGTAATTTTCTCCGACGAGGTAACTGTCTCCAGTAGCAAAGATGGTCTTGCCTACAGTGCATGAGGGTTAAGTTGGCGTGATTTCTACTATCCTTGTCTGCGGTCCTTGTCTATCGACTGTCAACAGATATAAGGGGGGAAAGGTTTTCTTTTGTAGAATTCTTGGAATTCCCTTCCCTCCTTCTCCCTTGGCCCTTCTAGAACACACTTTTGCAAATCCAATTAGTGGGTCTCTCAGTGGCGTCTTGGCGTTGTTCGAGTTCATTTATTCAGTAGTGTTTAGTGAATAGTGAAGTAAGTGTGTGTCTCGTTGTGTCAATTTAATATAATATAATATAATATAATATAATATAATATAATATAATATAATATAATATAATATAATATAATATAATATAATATAATATAATATACAATAATTCACAATTTAAACAAAATGTTTTCGGAATTGCATGGTTTCCCTGTTATCTTAAACATTGTAATGTGTGTTGTGCTCTTGTTTTTAATAATCATGGTAGGCAATATGGGAAAACGCGGGAAAGCCTTGAAGTCGGACAGTATGAACATGGTTATTAATGTACACAAATTCTTTACTGAAGAATATGAGGCACTGAAACGCGGAAAGCAAACAATATCTGTGTCGAGTGTTATCGAAAGAACTGCTGCAGCGACAGGTATATCGTCTCGTAGTGTTAGCAGGATTTTAAAAAAACAAAGGGAGGCACTAGAAAGTGGAAGTGTTCTGCGAACTCCAGGAAAGAAACGCCCAAACAGGACCCCTCAGAAAACTGCAATTGACTCATTTTCTGCCGCCGCTATAAGACGAGTAATTTATTCTTTGTATCGGACTGATTTTTTGCCTAGTTTGAAGGATATAAATGACGCATTAATTAAGGAAAGCTTATTCACTGGAAGCATATGGAGTTTGAGAGAAATTCTTAAAAAAATGAAATTTAGGTATGTTAAAAATACTCAAGGCAGAAAATTTTTAATGGAAAGGTCAGATGTTATTTTAAAGAGATTTAAATTCTTAAGAAAAATGAAAGAATTACGCGCCACTGGACGCGCCGTTGTTTATCTAGACGAAACTTGGGTTAATGTGAACCATACGAAAAGCAAAGTTTGGAAAAGCGATGATCACGAAATTGACTTCCCACTTCAAACCCCAATAGGAAAAGGTCAACGGTTTATTATTTTACACGCCGGATGTTCGACAGGTTTCATTCCAAACGCGCTTCTAACTTTCAAATCTAAATCAACTAAAGACTACCACGAGGAGATGGACAGCACTGTATTTAAGAACTGGTTCATTAATCAATTATTACCAAACATTCCTCTCAATAGCATCATTGTAATGGACAATGCCCCCTATCATTCAACAGAACTCAATAAGGCACCAATTTCATCAACACCGAAATCTGAAATGCAGTCCTGGCTTCGTAACAATAACATTGAATTTGATTTACGATCCACGAAACCTGTATTATATGAACTTGTAAAAACTAAAAAAGATAATTTCAAAACATACGAAATCGACCAAATTGCGACAATGCACTCCCATACTGTAGTGAGACAGCCACCATACCATTGTGATTTAAACGCGATCGAATTAATATGGGGGCAGGTTAAAAATGACGTTGCGAAGCGCAATATTTCGTTCAAAAGTAAAGATGTGAAATTGTTGTTTGAGAGCGCTCTTGCAAAAGTGACGGAAGATAATTGGAGAAAGGCCTGTGAACACGTGGAAAAAGTCGAACAATTTTATTGGGAGAAGGACGGACTAGTAGACGAAATTAGCGATCGATTCGTAATAAATTTGGATGACACGGACACGGACGAGGAACTTTCTGGCGGAGAGGAGTCAGAATTTGAAGAGGAAGAGAGTGCCGCCGCTGCTAACTCCTGGTCGCTGGAAGGAGTGTCGACCATACCGCCGTCACCATAAATGAGGGTAGAGAGAGATGGTGAGTATTCTTTCTCTTTCTAAAAGGGACTAGACAAGTAAATCCTCATGGACTGTAGCACCTGAAATAATAAAGGGAAACATCACATTTCGAAGGCCAATCAGCACAGAAGCGCGATTAGCACTGTTAAAATTAACTTTTCATCACCCATTTTAAGAATAATCTGTCTGGACAAAGCACCAGCACATGTTGACTGGGGAAGTACTGAGAACAGCCAACACACTTTTCTCCGAAGACCAGCGAAGACATACGAATGCTGACGATCGTCCTCAGCCGTCTCGGAAATTCCGCTAGGGTCGTGTCGCGAGAACCCTGTCCGTCAGGACCGGCAGCCGGTTGCTTCCGTTCGGACAAGTGAGCGTTTGCCGTTTAAAATACATGCATACGTCTCTCGCAGAATATTTCCGGTTCGTTCCGTTCCGGTCGGTTCGTGCCAGTGAGCGTCAACCTTAAGACGCTTGTCTGCCGATCCGGAGTTGCATTCGGGCGCGGGCTCGGTTCCCGCTTGGGCTGATTACCTGGTTGGGTTTTTTTCCGAGGTTTTCCCCAACCATAAGGCAAATGTCAGGTAATCTATGGCGAATCCTCGGCCTCATCTCGCCAAATACCATCTCGCTATCACCAATTCCATCTACGCCAAATAACCTCGTAGTTGATACAGCGTCGTTAAATAACCAAGTTAAAAAAACGACTGGAAGCATTAACATGTGGATATGAAGAAGCTGTGTTGAAAAGAATGGGTGAAGAAGAATGATGCTGAAACTGATCAGAAAGAGAAAAGGAATTGGCTGAGTCACTGGCTAAGAAGAAACTGCCTACTGAAGGATGCACTGGAAGGAATGATAAACGGGAAAAGAGTTCGGGGCAGAAGATATCTGATGACAGACAACATTAAGATATATGGATCGTATGCGAAGACTAAGAGGAAGGCGGAAAATAGAGGAGATTGGAGAATACTGGGATTGCAGTGAAAGACCCGCCTTTGGACAGAACACTATGAATGAATGAAAGATCTTCAAGCCAAGTTTTTATTATGCGCTAAACAGAGACAACTGTTGTGAAGCGATTAGCAATTTGCAAGGAAACAATACTGGAATAAATGATCATATAATATTTATAATATAGAGACATATAGGCCTATATCCACAATATCATTTATTTGTATATGACAATAAGAGAACATACATACACGAACATAATTATACTATAGCTAAGACTAATATGATCAAATAGATATTGTCATGTCAAATTACAGGTAATGTAATTACCACTAACAACACAATATTGTAACAATAATAATTCACAGAGTAGTTTTATCCTACTTAACAATTTCACCTACATCATAATGTACACATAATGTCATTAAATCATTAAATGCATCAGAGTGTTTCAATACAATATAATATTATGTAAAAAGCACTGTATAATATTTACTGTATTGTGTACAACATTTTGTGATGAACTACTTATTTTGTAATAATAATAATAATAATAATAATAATAATAATAATAATAATAATAATAATAATAATAATAATAGTAATAATAATGGTTTTATTTGACCTGGCAGACTTGAAGGCATAGAGCCTTCTCTAACACTCAATCAGGATTTTGTATAATGACTTAATACATATTGTATGGGATACATTATTTTTATTAAGCATTGTTAGAGTAACCTATTTGAAGTTTTGGTACTGGTATATTTGTATATCCGTAACTGTATATTTGTAACTGTCAACGAAATAGTAGCGGTATGTATTCCAGGACAAAAATATTACTCGATATCCACAGAACATATAAAAATTTAAGAAAAACAAAAACGAATAACCGCCAGGACTTTGATCTGTTATGACCATGTTGGGAGAATGGAAGATAAGAGATGACCAAGGAGAGTAATTCATTGGTCACCTCCAGAACGAAGAGAAAAAGGAAAACCAAGGCTTACTTTGAGAGCAGGAGTTGCGAAAGCCATGAAGGAAAAAGACTGAAGGAAACCCAATGGCAGAATAGACAACAATGGCTCTCGGGACTAAGAGGATTGCTGACAAGTGAAGAAGTCTTTTTAAAGAAAAGATGATGTCATGGTACACATTCAGGCCTGTATTAAAAATTGCAGTAAATCTTGTATAAATCGGAAATGAATAACGAAGAACCCTTTACCTACAATGTGAACATACTTAAGTCTTTAGTTCCGGCGAATAGAATAGGTGTTGTGTTATTTATTTTGTATAGGCCTATTATACGAACATTTTTTGTAATGTGTCAAGAAAAAGATAACGTCAACAAAATCCGGATTTTGTTTATAACTCTAGTTCACAAATGAAGACAAGACGCTCTGAGCATGCTTCGTCAGCTAGTTCTCCTTTGATTGTCGTAACTCCACAGTTTTGCGAGGTCCCGCCGTATGCTTCTGTTGCATGCCACTTGAAGTATCCCGTTTCATTTAGAGGTTTGCCTGCAACATAACGTCAAGAAGAATTAATGGTCATTAGACGACTGGAGCTTTCAATGACAGTTTGTAAAGCAGTATGATGACAAAGGAATGTTAGAGCTCGCCACATCGTTAACCTCTTTGTCGCTATCATTATCATTAAGAAAAATATTATTTAATAAGAATTCCACGTGAGGCTCAAGATTGGGTCACTGGTAGTCGATCGCAGACCCTCCGCACCAGCAATCTCAGCTGACAAAACACTGGGGCTGTTCCCGTAATAATAATAATAATAATAATAATAATAATAATAATAATAATAATAATAATAATAATAATAATAATAATATTGGTGGATAAGTTCGTAGCGTTTTTGTTTTTCGTGTTGTTGCTCCGGTTGTTATGGATTTATTTATCGATTGTCATTTTTTATTTGAAGTTCAAGTATTGTGCTTGAGTTTACATATTTGAAGTTTTCATTTTTGTGGTTAGTGAGTGGAGCCGTGGAGGCTAGAAAATGAAGTGTCAAGTGGAGAAAGTGGAACATTTCCGATATGTTCTTCTTTTTGAGTTCAAAAGAGGGGGGAAAGCAGCGGAGGGGGCCAGAAACATTTGCACCGTGTTTGGGGCAATGGTATCGGAGAGAGAAGAAAATGGTTTTTTCGTTTCAAGGAGAGTCATTGTGACATTAGTCAGGAAGAATTTTGGGGTTTAATGAAGACCGTTTAAACACATTAATCCACAATGATCAACGTCAGTGTACCCGAGAACGGGAAAATGTGTGAACTGTAACCATTCCACCATCGTCCGACATTTATTACCACCAGCTGAGACGTATTGCACACGCAATCCAAGAAAAACGACCAACAAGACCGCGTGAAGTGATGCTATTCCACGATTACGACCGTCCACACTCTGCTAACCTGACACAAATCTTTATCCAGTAGTTGGTGTGGGAAGTCATTCCGCACCCACCTTATTCACCTGATCTTGCTCCCTCAGATTTTCACCTTTTCCGCTCTCTATCGAACAACCTTCAAGGAATTTCCTTTCCGGATGAAAATGCGCTCCGAAAATGACTTGACGACTTTTTAAACTCAAAACCATGCGATTTCTACAGGCGTGGAATCGAAAAACTACTCCAGCGTTGGCAGACTTGTAAATAGTGAAGGAGAATATCAGTGGCGTAGCGTGAAATTTTGAGCAGGGGAAGCTAACTCAAGTTGTCTTTCATATATCTTGCGAAAATGTAGTCTTAAAATAAATAGTAGTCAATGTCAAGTCAGCAGTCTGAAGATTGGTTGGAACCTCATAAGTAACGCCAGTAAGGCATCAGCTCAAATGGTACATAGTAAAATATGATTTCATGGTTTACACATATCTCTAACAAATAGACATGTACAATATGTATAATTTAACATCAGCTCACTCCCTGTTATATTTAGAGAAATCACAATATTAACCGTCAATAGATACAGTATTAGTATAATTACGTCAATCAACGTTAAAATCTTTATCAGAAGATTATTTTTAACTACATGATTTTACAAAATCAGATGCCCTTACCTTAAAACTTTCTGTAGATGATCTCCATTCTCCGCTCTTTCTTCTCTGCGAAGACGTCAATAACGTACTCCAGAAATGAGGATTCTGAAGAGAGTTCACTAAGTAGTTTTTTTTCAATGGCTAGTGCACTCATACACGACAGTCGATCATTGAACATGGAGTTTCTTAGACATGTTTTGATCCTTTTGAGTGTGCTCATACTCCGTTCGCTGCTTGCTGTCGTAGCAGGGAAAGTTAGAATTAGTCTTAATAACTTAGTCGTTTCTTGATATATGGAATCCAGTCCAGTAGTCACAAAGTATTTTAGGAGTTCCTGAGGAGGTAACTGTTTCTTCTCATCTGCATAAATGTTGTGTAGTTCATTTTCAAGTTTTTCCGAATCAAAGAATGGATACTGTTTCACCAAGTCAGCCACTTGATTAGAGGGAAATTTTGTTCTGTAGTCCATGAATTTTTTTTCCTGAACTAATTCTACAAACTCAAGACGGGGAAAGTCTTCAAATCTCAATTTCATTTTAACTATTTGAGAATCTAATATTTCATAAGTTACAGCTCTCAAAGATATTTGGTGTTTTTCATTATATGACAAATTGTTGTTTAGCTTTTTACTTTTCTCGAAGCAGTTTTCAATGAAGATATCTTCTCTTAGATTTTCTAAGTTGCGAATAGCAAGATGTATTTCGGCATGACACACTGTGATACCAGCAGAGGTAGATTGCAAAAGTCTGAAGAGTGGCTCAATGTATACGAAGCAAGCTTCAAATACACACATAACAATACATTTTGTTCTTCACCACACACCCTGTAAGCCACTTGTATCTTGTGTACCATGATGATTGAAAAGTACGCGTCTGTCTTTTGGTTGTGTCCTTTATTGGCAGCAAAGGAGTCGGTCGTTTGTTTTTTAAATCACACTTTTGTTCGTAAGTCAGTCTTGATAATGGAATTGTCCTCAAAAATTCAAGTACATTAGTGTCAGGAACTGTTATTTCACTCATTATTTATTATATCAGCCACAATGCACACTAACACTTCAACTGAACACAACTCACGAAAGGGATAACTCGGAAACTAAACTGTTTTAAATGTGAAAGCTAGCTTCTTGCTTGCCTTGCGACCAGGTAGTTTAGTTAGAAAGGAATGGCAAATCTGCGGGGTGGGTTACACAGAAGAATGCGTGAAAGAAAACAGTTTGCTTATAGAACAGTGGAGGGAGTTGGAAGCTGGTGTGTGCAGGCTTCTTATTTACTGCTGCATCACAAATCATCCTAAGCTGCCGCATCACAACATTTAACGAGTAAATATAAATTGTATTAAAATTAATACATAATTTTGTTCATAAACTGCAGGTTTATTATGAAGTTATTAACTGGGGAAGCTGAGCTTTTTAGCTTACATTGACGCTACGCCACTGGAGAATATATTGTTGATGACTAACTTCTCTCTTATGTGGATCTGATGTGTTTAATGAACTTATGAAAAATCGCTACCGAAATATGCACCAACCTAATAATAATAATAATAATAATAATAATAATAATAATAATAATAATAATATTATTATTATTATTATTGTTATAAAATTAATATGCGCTGCTGCGAGGAAGACAAAAGGAACCTCTGTGGTGCTGAGTGGTCACACCTCCGGGCTGTCACGGAGGCGATCCAGGTTCGAGTCCCGGTCAGGTCTGGGATTTTTCATTGAAACATACATATTGACACTTATGGCGGACAAGGTCGCAGATTAAGTTTTTCTCGGGGTTCCCCATATTAGGCACCTACATCATTCCGTCACCATTTCTCCATTTCGTCATCATTCCATAGGATTTCCAGATCGCCGCCGACTGGCGACGAACGGAGGGGGCTGGCCTGGGGACGAGTGTGGTTGCCTGCTAGAAACCTGGGTACGCAACGAACCTTAGTGTAGTCAGCCGGTGTGGATTTGGGAATGCGCCTAGCTTGAGGGTTAGCGCAATAGATCGTAACAGGTCGGAGTGCAGGTACATATTGTCCCCCGCCAGTAAATTCCATTCAATTTCATTCCATTCCATGTCAAAAGGAGGATAGTAATGGTGAATGAAGCTTTTAATAGAAAAAGGAGCATCTTCTGAGGAAAATTGGACGAAGAACTAAGGAAGAGACTGGTGAAGTGCTTTGTGTGGAGCGTAGCATTGTATGTGGTAGAAACATGGCCATTATGACGAAGTGAAGAGAAACGACTGGAAGAATTTTAAATGTGGATGTGGAGAAGAATGGAGCCTGTAAAATGGACAGACAGAATAACAAACGAAGCTGTGTTAGAAAAAGTGGGTGAAGAAAGAACAATGCTAAAACTGATGAGAAAGAGAAAAAGGCTAAGATGATACTGCCTACTGAAGGATGCACTGGAATGAGTGGTGAATGGAAGAAAAGTTCGGAGTAAAAGAAGATATCAGATGATAGACAACATAAAGATACATGGCTCGTATGCGGAGACAAAGAGGAAAGCGAAAAATAAGAAAGATTGGAAAATGCTGGGTTTGCAGTAAAAGATCTTCCCTTGGACAAATCATTATGAATAATAATAATAATAATAATAATAATAATAATAATAATAATAATAATAATAATAATAAATCATTTATTCAATTATTAGAACCTGGACATTGCGCTTTTTGCCTGCCTATTTTATTCCTGTGCACATAAGTAGGGAACTTAATCCAAGATTGATATTTGGTCATTTTTAAGTGCTTGCTTAAGTTATAGCTTATAGTGCCTAGCCTACTTCAGGTGCCCCACATCGTAGCGTCATGGTTTAAGACACCATGTCTAGTACAGTACTCGAGTTACGGAATGCGCGCTGGTTCGAGTTCACACGGGGGAAGAAATTTTCTCATAAAATTTCAGCCAGTGTATGGGACCGGTGCATACCCAGCATCGTGGTGCACTTAGGGAGCTTCAATAAATAGCGAAATCCATTTACGAAAGCCGGCTATAACGGCTGGGGGGATCATCGTTCCAACGACATGATACCTTCATTCTCGTTGGATGATAGTCCACCTCTGCTTCAGCATGTGGACGTGAGGCTAGCAACCGGTTCGTCGATCTGGGACGTTAAAAGAACTGTAGCGACACGGATTTATTATTATTATTATTATTATTATTATTATTATTATTATTATTATTATTATTATTATCGAGATCCATGATCCAGTATCTAATTTTGTGCGAGATCGTGCGTATTTGCTTCGTTTCCGCACAAAACCAATCCGCGGTAAGTCTAAAATTCCACATTCAGTATTCCCAACCGAACACACATAACAATTTCCCTCTTCTTACCGCTTAAGTGACATATTGATTTTACTGCTTTAGGCTTTTAACATATTATTTTTAGAGAGTTCAATATAGTAATAATTATAAATTGGAAACTTACCACTGCAATTTCACCTAAATTGCACTGTTAATTATTGTTTTTAAATATTTGCAAAAATTAAGTAAACTCTACAACTCCACTAAAGTTACTGCATTCGTGATGCAGGTAACATTAAGGAAGGCGTGAAAAAATCAACAAGATTCCAGGCTTATCATAGACTGGGAGAAAAAAAAAAGACAGACGTATATCACGACCTGCTGGAGTATAGTAAACACAGAAAACATTTTAAAGCAACAATGTTGAAGATAGATATTTTTGTTTTGCAAATTTGCCGTCATTGAACAGAAACCAAGATGGAGATTTCATTGCAACTAATTAGAAATTCCTCTTTCAGGTATGTAATAAACGATCTTCGCACAAAATAATGTACGATACACGAGCGGTATGTTTCCTTTCAATTCTCGGAAATTAAAAAAGCTCAACTACGTTTCGCTTTTTCAAACTTTTCCTCGAACATGAAAACTTCAACATACCGCTCTTGTAACGCATATTACTATTGTTTATACTACGATGGTCACTCAGAAACTAATGCACAAAATTTTTTAAATGTATTTTTATATATTACACCAGTGATGTCGAACAGCGCTCTCGAGCTGTGAACTGCAGAGCCTTCACTCCTCGCTTACCTTGCAAAGGTTGAACACAGGCAGCAGGCAGACCAGCCGAATGGTC